>NW_028250163.1:0-27000 GCF_964263255.1 Lissotriton vulgaris
TTCTTGAGCGTTAGCTTTGAAAATACAAGAGAACAAAAAATGGTCACTCACTCTTTTGGAAGCAGACTAGGAGGAGAAGCATATCTGGGGGTTGCAGCAGGTCATGGAGTTTGGAGCTGGAGACTCCCATACATGTTGCTTGCTCCTTAGTATCGAAGTAGGGTGGCAGCAGCCTGAATCGGCACATGGAAGATTCTGAACTCTGTTTTCGCAGGCCAAGGCTTCTGTTGGGATGTATGACATTACAACGCATGCTTTTACCACGCATGCCTTTACATCGCAGTTTTTACAACGCATGCTGTTACAACGCATAGCGTTAAGGGGTGCTGGATAGTGAATAGTTTAATTTACTATTCCAACTCCAGTACCCGTGGATAGTAGGGAAGGTGTTGGATAGTAAATTAAATCTATTCCCTATCCTAGAGCGCCCCCAGCGCTATGCGTTGTAATGACATGCGTTGTAATAGTTGCGTCGTAAATGCACTGCGTGGTAAAAGTTGCGTTGAAAAGGATGTTCCCCTTCTGTTGCCTCCCATGGCTCAAGTTATTTAATTTAGATAAGTATCTGCCTGCTATGTCTTCGTACCCAATGCAGCTGTCCTAAATTCTAGAATAAAAACAAACTATTATTTGTAGGCACGGCAGCCCACAAAATGTCTATGGCAATATGTGCCCTCCAGTGTTTGACTCGTGTGTTTTCATTTTCCCCCTTTATTTGCAAAGGCAACACCTACGAACACGTTATACAGTCCCCAGTTATAAATCTAAGGACTATAGATGATTCCCTGGGGCCGTTTCTGGGTCTCTGGGTCTCTCTTGGCTCTTTAAGAACCTGACGTAGTGCTTAAGGCATTTCAAAGCACTTGATAAAGTGACTAAACAGTACTAGACACATTATGCATCAGTTAAAGTTAACTGACCACCCAAATACCATGTTTGCTTTTAAAATGCTTCTGAAGTACATATATTTGATAGATTTATGAGATAAGATTATGTGATTGTCACATTATTAAAACAGTAACTTAAATTTGACTTGACCAGGGAATAAAAGGGCTTCTAATGGCATGAACGAACCCTGACAACTTTGTAAACCTTGCAAAAGGGAAGAAGATGTGCCTAACGGGCACAGCTGCTTGTAATGAGGTCCTAAGTACACACCAACACGGTAAATTTATTTATAAACTCTTTATTACGCCGGAGCGCCGGGAATCCGTGACTGTTCTATCAGCGGTCGGCGCCTCTGCAAGATGGCCGCCTTCCGCTTCCTGTTTCCCCCTTCCTGTTCCGGCGACGGAACAACTAGAACGTCACCACATATCTCCCCCCTTTATGCAATAACAAACAATATAACAACAGAGTCCTTACTTCCAGTTCATGTCAAAGTCCTTGAACTTCTCAGGTACCTTTACTGCTCTCACCGCTCTGGTTTTCACTACTTCCTTAACTCCTTCTTCCAGTTCCTCTCTGTCCTGTCTTCCTCCTGCACCTTCTCTCTCTCTGTCCATCACTTCCTCAATGCTCTCTTCCTTGCACCAGCCTCTCGTTCCTTCGTTCATACCTCCTTCTCCTTCGCTGTCTACCACTTGCTGCACTCCTTCTCCGACCTTCTCATTTCGCCTTCCGCTACATTCTTCTTCACCCTCGTCTCCTACATACTCTTCGCCTTCTTCTGTATCATTTCCGCACTTGATGATCTTGCTGCACTTTGCCATTCTGTCCTGTGACCACACCTTCCCATCACTGAGCAAGGCAGATCGTGCGTAGGGCTCCAGTACTTGCAAGGGCGGTGAGAATTTGCTCTCTCCCTTCTTCTTGAGGATGGCCAACTTCACCCTTACCCAGTCGCCCTTCTCCAGTTCTGTGCCTTGCACGTTGCGTCTTTTGTCGAAGTGTTTCGTGTATGTTTCTTGTGCTCTTTCCAGATTTCTTCTTACCACGGCTGGCGACCATTTGCTCTGCACCACCAATTTTCTCCATGCTAAGTTGTCTCTGGTGAAGGCTTCTCTTCCTCTTAAAACTTTAAATGGGCTGTAGCCCGTGCTCCCTGGGGTGATCCGATAGGCCGAGATCATCTTCTCTAGTTCTTTCTCCCAGTCCAATCCATCATTAATCGCCACTTGGATGGTGCCCATGATCACTCTATTGAACCGCTCCACCTGACCGTTTCCTGCAGGGTGATAGATGGGCGTGTGTTTGACTTCTATTCCATTCCTGGCTGTGAAGGCAACCCATTTAGCGGAGGTGAATTGCGGCCCATTATCGCATGTGATGATCTTTGGGATTCCTTCCCTGACAAATGTGGAGCGTAAGAAGTTCACCACTGTTTCTGTGTCAGCATTCTCCGTCACCTCTACCCCCGGCCACTTGGAATATCTATCGATGAGAACCAAGGCATACTTCTGTGTCCCTTCTTTGTCAAGGACAGGGCCCATAATGTCAACTGACAACATTTTCCATGAGCCATCCGGGACTGGGAACCTTCCCAACGGTGGTCTTAGCATGCTCTATGACTTGTCCGCCTTGGCACATGATTCGCACTGCCGTACATATCGTTCTATCTGAGCATCAATGGCCGGCCACCAGTACGCCTGCCTGGCAAGGGCTTTGGTCTTGGTGATGCCCTGGTGCCCCTCATGTAGTAAAGACATCAAATGATCTAGTATGCCACGTGGTGGGATCACCTTGTCTGCTCTCAATAAGAATATTGGATTCTCTACCAGCGACAGTTCCTCTCTTACTTCCCAATATCTTCTAAGTTCTTCCTTGAGGTGCCTCTTTTCCGGCCACCCGTGGACCACATATCCCTTGATGGCTTCCATGTCACCGTCCTCTTTATAGGCCTCTTCCCACTCCTGGGCACTGATCACGTTCTCTGTCTCCTGGATGGTGGCTACCACGTATCCTTCCCACTTATGATTCTCCTGATCATCTGCTTCTTCCATGGCTGCCGCTCTGCTGAGGAAGTCTGCCACCTTGTTTTGCGGCCCCAGAATGTGTTCCACTTCATACACGTAGTCTAGTAGTCTGAGTGTCATTTTCGCAATTCTAGGGGTCGCATGGGCATGGCCACTGGAAGTCAGCACTTTGACTAAGGGCTTGTGGTCCGTCCTCACCAGGAATTTTGCTCCCCACAAGTACTGCCTGAATCTTTCCATGGCCCAAACTACCGCCAGCATTTCTTTTTCTATTACGCTGAACTTTTCTTCGTTGGGAGCAAGTGATCTCGAGGCAAAACTGACTGTCGACGTGTCTCCATTCCCAGACTGCTGCATAAGAACCGCTCCCAAACCACGGTCGCTGGCATCTGTTGTTAGGATAGATGCTGCTGTGGGGTCAAATCCTTTAAGGGGAATGGTGGCTCCCATTTCCCGCTTGAGGGTGTCGAATTCTGTCTGTTCCTCCTTGCTCCATATGAACTTGTTCTTTTCTTTCAATAGCTGGCGCAGGAGATGTGTTTTTGTTGCAAAGTGAGGAATGAACTTGCTCTAATACTCGGCCATTCCCAGGAATGACCGTACATCCTCTTTCTTGTTCGGAGTGGGGGCTTCCAGAATGGCTTTCATGTTGGCCTTCTTCGGTTCTATCCCCTTTTCGCTCACCTCGTGCCCCAGGTAGGTGATGGACTGCACTCCGAACTTGCATTTTGTCCATTCCGCTGTCAGTCCATTGTCCTGTAATGTGCGCAGCACTTTGTGTAGTTTTTCGTTGTGATCTTTCTTGGTTCTTCCCATGACCAATATGTCGTCTTGGAAGAACTGTACGTCCTCCACATTCTTCAGGATCCTGTGCATCATCTTCTGAAAGACTGCCGCCGCTGAAGCCAGGCCAAACGGCATTCTCACAAACTCGTAGCAGCTGAAAGGCGTGATGAAGGATGTGAGGTGGCAACATGATGGATGCAGTCTCACTTGGTGGTAGGCCGACGATAAGTCTACAGTGGAAAACCACTTGATGTTTTTGGTCTTCGCTAGCATCTCATTTATGCGGGGCAGGGGGAACTTGTCGATTACGATGTTCTTGTTCAGCTCCCTGAGATCGACACACAGCCGCACCTTGCCATTGGGTTTCTGGGCTACCACCAGAGGTGAAAGCCATTCTGCACTCTCTATGGCTCTGATCACTCCTTCTTTTCTAGCCTGTCCAGCTCCATCTGTACTGCTTCTCTGCAGCGGAATGGGATGTTCCTCACTTTATGAACGACAGGTTTTGCTCCTTCTTTAAGTTTAATGAGGTGTTTGTACTTAGATAGTTTCCCGATTTGTCCGTTGAACACCTAGGGGTATGCTCTGTGCCATGACTCCACATCATCTTTCTCTTCCATGTCCATTAGTAGGATTTTTTCAATGCCACCTGGGTTGAGTAGTATTCCCAATGCCCCTTGGTCCTTCCAGCTTAGCACTGAGGGGCCTCTCTCCGCGATGTATAGCTTGCAATTTGCGTGGCAGCCCCTAAACTCGAACAAGAGGGGGCAGTATCCCAGCATGGGAATCTTCTGTCCTGTGTATGTGACTGGTCTTAAGTCCATTGGACGAAGTGCCTCCTCAATGTTAGGGACAAATTTTTCCTCCCATACTCGTTTCTGTATGATGGAGATGGGAGCACCACTGTCCGCAATCATTTCTATGGGTACCCCGCCTATGTGCATGTCTAGTCTTGTCTGTCTCAGACCCGTCCATCTCTAATACTTGAACGTCGATGTAGAGTACTTCTTCCAGGTCATCATCTTCCTCTTGGTTGTCCGCAGTCTCGTGTTGCTCTTGGTCGACATATCTGACCATCGCCCCTTTCGGCTTCCGGCGGCATACTTTCTCGTAATGTCCGAACACGTTGCAGTATGAGCATCTCACCTTGAACGCCGGACACGCCTTGTCGTTGCCGAGATGCGACGCACTACCACACCTGTAGCAGCTCAGTCGCCCACCTTTGTTAGTTCTCTGGTCCGTTAGACTCGATTGGGCTGGTCGTCGTCCATCCTGGCTCTTCGGTTGGTCTCTCTGCCTCGGTCGTTCACCTCTCCCCGGTGTCATTATCTTGCACACTGTTTGTGTTACCGCAGGTTCCTTCTTGGCAGCTTGTGCGCATCGTTTGGATAGTTCGGCCTTTTTCACCATCGCCCAGATTTCTTTGAGGGGAGCGTCCCCATTCACCCACAGCTTTTCCTGGACATGGGTGCTTGATGTGTGCATGATAATCTGGTCCCTGATTAGGTCATCGTGTAGTGCGCCGAACTTACACGAGAAGGCTAACTTTTGTAGGGCCACTACGTACTCGTCCACCGATTCACCGCTCTTCTGCTTCCTTTGGAAGAAGTTGTATCTGTCTATGGCAACACACACCACTGGCCTGTAATGTGCGTCAAGGTCGGCAATGGCGTGGCTGAAGACGTCTGTATCCGTGGCATCCCTTACGCCTTTGACTATGGTGTCGTATACTCTTATCCCTTCTGGGCCCAAGTTATGTAACAGTATTTTCTTCCTCCTTTTACTAGAGAACGGGGTATCACCTTCCTCCTCCAAAGCATCAAGGTAGTTCAGGAAGTACCTCTTCCAGTCTTCCCATTGCATCTCCGGTTCTCCGCTCTTCATTAAGAACGGCACCAGCTGCGTGAGGGATGAGGACTGAGTAGCCATCTTTGGCACGCCTCTCCGGTTCGCAGAAACTGGCATTGTCCGGCTGGGTGGACTCCCCGGCGTATGCTGTTCGGCTGCGTCCTCTTCGCTGCGTTTGACGTCGCTATCTGCACCTTCTTCCACTACAGAGGGACCAGGCAAGGCTTGTAGCTTGCCTCCCTTGGCTGGGTCTGAAAAGCCTGGCGCCTCTTTGCTCGATCGCCGCTCCGCCAGCTTGCCGGGCACACTTTCGCTAGTTCTTGTGGTGGGGTGCACCACTGGAGATGGCTAAGCGTCTCCTGATAGCGTCCTCTTTTCCAGCACAGTGCCTGAACTTGCTTGATAAGCCTTTTTTCTATGGCCAGGGGTGGGGTGCACCAGTGAGCAGGGGTCTTTCTCTCTCCTCTGTGCCCTCTATGCTCTTCTGCGCTGCTAGTTTTATCCAGGTATTTCCCCTTAATTAGGATGCAATGGGCTTACTTTCAGGCTGTTGTGGCTGTGCAGGGGCGCTGGCGCAGTTTCGCGCTCTTTTCCTTTATCTTCTGATGGCCGTCGGGACCTCTGCCACGCTCCGGCGTCTCTCCTCGTGCGCGGGGTTCATTGACCACGCCTCGTCACCATTGTAATGAGGTCCTAAGTACACACCAACACGGTAAATTTATTTATAAACTCTTTATTACGCCGGAGCGCCGGGAATCCGTGACCGTTCTATCAGCGGTCGGCGCCTCTGCAAGATGGCCGCCTTCCGCTTCCTGTTTCCCCCTTCCTGTTCCGGCGACGGAACAACTAGAACGTCCCCACACTGCTGACTTTGGAATTTGGGAAACCAGGTTGGTGCCCCAGCATCGGCTCAACATCATTTGATTCTGGGCAGATCACCTAGGGTCCAAATAGTGGGGTTTTCCGAATCACCATTTTGTAATCGCTATTCTAAATGTATGAAAGTTTTATTTTTGAATTAGCGATTCCTAGAATGTCCCAAATCTACCAACCTCATGAATATTTAGGAGGTAGGAAGGGCTGGACTGGACATAGCGGGCACCGGGCATTTCCCTGGTAGGCTGCTAGGGTGGGGGCCAATTTTGGGCCCCTGGGAGGCCGTTTTTGTTACTGGGGGTTGGCAATATCAGCCCCCTGTAACTGCTCAGCTGCACTCCCCCTCGGCCCGGGGGGGCTGGCTGAGCAGTGTGCCAGGGCCGGTTTCTGTTTCCAGTCCAGCCATGGAGGTAGGTCATATTCGCAACCCATTTGGAATTATAGCCATTTTAGGGATGGTTGCCTGCTGGGGTCAGCAGACCACCATGTCTGTGATTGCTTTTAACGAAAGCAAAAATGTTTTTCTTTTTCTTTCTTTCTTAAATGAAAATGGGACACATTTCAAAAAAGAAAAGAAAACTTTAGGTTTCATTTTTTAGGAGTAGGTGGTCTATGGTACCACTGCCTGCTCTTAAAAAATATTTTGTTTAACATTCTCAAAAGGGAAGGGGTCAATGGGGATCCCTTCTGTAGGAGAGTAGGGTCTGCAATCCTATGATCACCCAGATTTTTTGCTTTTGTTTCACTGGTTTACGACTTTCTCTGGCTGTGGGCCTGCCAATCAGACCCACAGCCTGGCTGTTCTCTCACTAAATTACGACATGTACCTTAGGTGCATTTACCAATTGGTACTGGGCCACCTTATCAGACCCTGTAACTCAGGGCATAGGTGTACCCAGGGCCTACCAGGGGCTGAAGCATGTATTATGCCACCCCTGGCTGGCCTCCTAAATTTGACACAACTGGCTGCATGACAGCTGGGGCAAAGTCGTGTAATCACCCTTTGCTTTAGATATAGTATACCTATATCTAACCCTAACAATGGACACACAGATCCCTATCAGTCACTCCTATGGCAGGCCTTGACAATCCTGAAGGCAGAGTGCATGGAATCGTGTGAGATGGTGCTCTGGCATGAGCTGAGCCTGTCTGCAGCTTACGGAACCAAGTCCTAATAGCTGTTCCATGATATCGCATATCATATACTCTTAAGTGCATTATAATCCTCGCGGTTATATGCTAACTTTGGTATTGCTTTATCAAAACATGTCGAGTAAGGTGTCATACGAATTGGAATACTAACCCCTCGCCAATTCTGGCGACGGGGTTAGCATTCCACCCTTCTAGAGGGACACGACATGTATGTAACTGTGAACCCCGGTTAAAGTTAACTGAAGCCTCAGCTCCACAAAATGGATGATGCCACCACAGACACGAGTCTGACCTCCTGCTGCTGGGAGTCCTTCCAGCGAGGAGAGCTTGGACAAAGGGTTTCCTGTCCGGGGCGGTGCTAGCACCATCCCAGGCAGGGTTTTGTGTATCCTGGGTAGGCAGGGCTTTACAGGAAGGTGACTGCTGAGTGGCACCCCGGTGCTCACTACGCATAGGCCGGCCAGAACCAGTTCCAGGGGCACACCAGCCCCTGGCCTGGGGAAAGTCCGGCATGGGAGAGGGGTGTAGCCACCCCCCTCCTAGTCCCACCCATAGGCAGGACCTAGTCACCGGGTCAGCCCCTTTTCCTAGTATAAAGTTAGGAGCGGGCCCCCTTCCAAATTAGATCATCTTTGGAATCAAGACACGACTTTCTTCGAAAGGACTTCAAGATTTCTTCTTCAAGATTCTCCCTTGTGACTAAGGAGTAGTCACCCTGCATCCGCAGGCACCATCTTAAGAACACTGCGGTCTGCTGCAAGTCCTTCCTCCGGAATCCAACTGCCCAGCTCGACAAGAACTGGCTTCCCTGGCACCTCTGACCTCTACTCACCTCTACAGCAAAGCTGAGAACCGTGGGTGCGACGAGACCTCGAGGGACCGGCCATCTTCAAGACTGCACGACTTCTTTCCAGCACGACCGCCGAGGGATCCTCTGGTGAGTGCTTTGGAGTCCGAGAAGCCCCGACCCTGAGCAGCTCCAGCACCGAAGTACAGCCTCCCAGCATCTCCACGATCTGCGTGGGGCCCTTCTGCTTTTTGCTGCTCACCGCGTTGTTTGGCTTCTAGCCGGCTGGCTTGTGGCCTTCTTAATGATGCCCGACGACATCACTGCTGTTGGTCTGGTTGCTCCAGACTGGCCCTTGCTCCCTTCCAAAAGAGGAGCACCCCAGACCCTCCTGGTCCACTCAAGACGCCATTTTAGGTCCACCGCGTGGGCTTGAATTAGCCAAGGCTTTGTTGCCCAATCCTGGGTCCAGCGACGCCGACAGCTTCATCCATCGTGGGACAGCTCGCTCCTCCATCCTGGTCGCCGACAACGCCTCCTGGTCCGTGAGATCTGCAGAGCCCAGCGTCGCCCACTCACCTAGTCGAGGTGACTACCATCCGGTGCCCTCCTGGTGCCACCTGACTACTGGCTAGTAGTCACGAACTTGGTCCCCTCTGCTTTCAGGTATCGTCCATCTTCAAGATCCAGGCTTGGATCACTTCGAACTCTCTTCACTGGTCGCCTGCCAGCATCTTTCCTCCAGGCTCCTGGTCCGTCTACGAGGATTCCCGACGTCTTTTGAGACCTATGCAGCTGCAGCCCCTGGGCTAGGTAACTTCGGCATTTTGGTGCCCCAGCATAGCCTCACTATCCAAGGGTCAGAATACACTTTCGTTTTCCTCCTACCAGGTCGGGTTCGCCCGAGAACACTAACTTTGCTTTTACTAGCTACCATAGACTTTGTCCCGCATCAGGCGTAAGAGTGCACACTCTGCACCCGAGTCCCCTAGGCCTCCTAGAAGTAATCTAAAGGTTCTATAGTCAAGTCCTAGCGATTCCAAAGCCTATTAGTACTGTACTTACCTGCTAGTAATTTCGCATTCCACTTTCAGAGTATATGGTTTGACGTGCCCCTCGGGCATTTGTGTATATTGTGCTAACTTAAGTATTTTCGTAAGAGTTTTGTTTTGTGCTTAGTACCCTGTCCTCATAAAGAGTACAGGGCTGTTGTGATTCTAATAAATACACTGTTTATTTTCATAACACTTGTGTGGTGTCCTTTCACTTGGTGTTCAAGGGGTATATGTGATGGTATAACAGCTGGCTTAACATGCCCTCTAGAGTCTTAGCCTTAGACTGCTCGTATCCACGCTACTAGGATAGCTGGTCTATAAGGTTGACTTACAACCAATCATCAATAAGGGTTGCTGGACTGATACATAGTGATCACTAGAATAGTGAGCACTGCATATCAGGCCACCTTCTCACATTGGTGAGCAGCGGTTGGGATTTGAGCTTGCTGTTGTTTTACCACACGTATCCTAAGAATATCTTGTGAAAGATCACATAAGTACTTCAGGTACATATAACTTAGCTTAGAATACTCTGAGTTCTACTGAACCAGCTGTTGTAGCTCCTCAAGGCTTAGCACACCTTGGCTACAACTCTTAGCAAGGGATCAGTAGGCAAACACATAGTGTAGGTAGGTGCATCACTTACACCACACTAGAAGCATGTCTAACCACGGAGAGTCTACAGAGACCCCTCTGGTGGTTGAGGACCCTCCACAGGCCTCTTCCAGATATGCAGCTCTTAGCTTCCAGGAGATGAGACAAGTGTGTACCTCCAGGAAGCTAAAACAGGGGTCTAACCCCACAATCCCATTTCTGATTGGTCTCTTAGAGACTTATGATGCCAGAAAAGCTGAGAAACGTAGCTCTTCTCATCCAGAAGGGGACATGCCTGCCCTAGAGGGAACCACAGGTGACCCTGACCTCATCCATCTCTCAGCAGAGGAGGATGATGATCAGGAGCCATCTGAGGACGAGGCAGACAAAGGTCCAGAAGTAGTTAGCCAGCTAACTAGGGACAACTTAAGCAGGCATGAGAATGGTACTAGGAGACCCCTGGGACCCCTCTCAGGCCAGCTTAACATTGGGAGTGGACGAGTTAGGTCTCTATCAAGAGGCTCTAACAGATCCATTCAAACCAATGGCTCTCAGGCCTCTGCTCTGAGGAGGATGACATCCCCTCAGAGGAGAGTATATGAAGCCAAGGAAAGGGAAGTCAATCTGAGGATTGAAAGGGAAGAACTTGCCCTGGCCAAAGAGAGACTTGCCTTTGCTAGAGAGCAAGAATTGAGTGGGTCAAAACCCACTGGTGGCAGCATTATACCTAGCAATAGGGACAGGAGTTTTGATACAAGACACCTGAGTAAGATAGTGCCCCCCTTTAAACAAGGGGATGACATCCACAAATGGATAACTGCTTTGGAGAGGGCCTGCACTGTGCAGGGTGTTCCCCAAAGTCAGTGGGCAGCTATCTTGTGGCTCTCCTTTGAAGGTAAAGGTAGAGATAAGCTCCTCACCACAAGGGCTGAGGATGCTAACAATTACCAAGTCCTGAAGAACACACTGATTGATGGGTTTGGCCTAACCACTGAGCAGTACAGGTTGCTGTTCAGGGATACCCAGAAAACTCAGTCTCAGGATTGGTCTGATTTTGTAGATTGTGCCACTAAGGCTTTGGAGGGCTGGTTGCTGGGCAGTAAGGTTACTGACTACACAGGATTGTTTAATTTGATCATGAGAGAACAGATTTTAAACAATTGTCAGAACCAGTTGTTGCATCAGCATCTTGTTGACTCAGATCTGACCTCTCCCCAAGAATTGGGAAAGAAGGCAGACAGATGGGTCAGAACAAGAGTTAAGCAGAACCAGGGCCAGAACCAGGGTGGTCAGAAGAAAGCAGACCAGAAGGGTAAAGATACTAAAGGTGAAAATGACCAGAAGTCTTCGACAGGTCCCCAACAATCCAAAGAGGGTGGGGGTCAGGCTTCCCAGAAGAAGAAGACTCAAGAAGGCCAGTCTAAAAGGTGGTGCCAGTACTGTAAAAGTAAAACTCACTGGTTTAGTGAGTGCACCAAGAAAGGAGGGCAGACTCCTGCTACTGCAGCCCCTAGGCACCTGTGCCCCCTAGTACAGCCAGCAGTAGTAGTGTACCTCCCAGGGGTTTAGTTGGGTTAACCTTGGGTTCTGAGGGGTATGACAACTGTCCTTGTCTGTACCGGGGATGTGGATATATCCCATGATGTCAGTCCCAATACTTTGGGCAAATACAGACAGACACCTTTTATCAATGGCAGAATGGCTCAGGCCTATAGGGACACTTGTGCCAGTGTCACAATGGTGACACCTAACTTTGTGGACCCTGGACAGATCATGCCAGGTACAGATTTCCTGGTGACCAATGCAAGCAATGTCACTACCAGTCATAGTATGGCAATTGTTGCTTTCTCCTGGGGAGGGGTAATTGGCCAAAAGAAGGTTGTAGTTAGCTCAGACCTCCCAGTGGATTGTTTGTTGGGCAATGATTTGGAGTCATCACAATGGTCAGAAGTGGAGCATAGGACTCACATGGAGATGTTAGGCTTGCCAGCACATGTGCTTGCTGTGACTAGGTCACAGGCCAGAAGATGCCCCACTGAACAGGTGCTGGATCCTGGAACAATGGACCAGCCACCTGCCAAGAAGAAAAGCAGTAGGGTTAAGGCATTGCCTTCCCCCTTGCCCCAGGTTGTGGATCAAGTCTCAGAGGAGGCTGACCTACAGGAATTGAGGGAAACTGAGCCTAAAGAGTTTGAACTTGATCAAGTTGAATTCCTGGGCTCAGGGGAACTCTCAAGGGAAGACCTGGGGAAGGACCAGTTAGACTGCCCTTCCCTTGAACCCCTCAGACAGCAGGCTGCTGCTGAGGCTGCTGGGAACGCCACAGGTACCCACAAGGTATACTGGGAAGATGGACTCCTGTACACTGAGGCAAGAGACCCCAAGCCTGGCATGGCCAGGAGGCTGGTTATCCCCTTGTCTCAGAGAGGTTTCCTCCTTACCTTGGCCCATGAGATTCCCTTAGCAGGACACTTAGGCCAGACAAAGACTTGGGACAGGCTTGTCTCACACTTTCACTGGCCTCACATGAATGAGGATACCAAGGAGTTTTGTCGCTCCTGTGTCACTTGCCAAGCCAGTGGTAAGTCAGGTGGCACAACAAAGGCCCCCCTTATACCAATGCCTGTGGTGGGGGTGCCCTTTGAAAGAGTGGGGATTGACATTGTTGGTCCAATGGAACCCCAGACAGTATCAGGGCACAAGTTTATACTGGTGGTAGTGGATCATGCCACCAGGTATCCTGAAGCTATTCCCCTTAGGACCACTACAGCACCTGTTGTGGCAAGAGCCCTAGTTGGAGTGTTCTCCAGAGTGGGCTTCCCTAAGGAGGTTGTCTCTGACAGAGGTGCAAACTTCATGTCAAGCTACTTAACTGCTATGTGGAAGGAATGTGGTGTCAATTACAAATTCACTACACCCTATCATCCACAATGCAATGGGCTTGTTGAAAGGTTCAACAGGACCCTAAAAGGGATGATTCATGGACTACCTGAAAAGCTCAGGCGTAGATGGGATGTCCTGATTCCCTGCCTTCTGTTTGCTTACAGAGAGGTCCCACAGAAGGGGGTTGGCTTCAGCCCTTTTGAACTTTTGTATGGGCATCCTGTAAGAGGACCCCTGTGCTTGGTGAAGGAAGGATGGGAGAGACCTCTCAAAAAGCCTGCAACCAGCATAGTGGACTGTTAGACGGGGACCCGGAGGGTCGGCCGAGGACAGGCGGAGAGGCCTCGGATGAGGGCCGTCTCCAGCGATCGTACAGACAAGTAACTTCCCCCCCACAGATGAACACCACACAAGGATGAGGTCAACACTCTTTATATACGATTCTTGAAGCAAGGTTATCAACGGTACAGTGAGATCGGGACATGAGGGTCCACTCAATTCTAGTCTCTGAGGGGGGAAAAGGTAGCTGGACAGTCTTGGTACCGGTCTGGTACGGTGGTGGCAAAATGGGTAGCTCACAATCCTCGAGCTCGGAGTTCTGGAAGGTCGGGCCGCGGCAGCGCCGGCAGGCTAGGATGATAAGTCTCGTTTCAGAAGGGCCGCGCCAGCAGGCAAGGCAATAGTTCACTCCAGGATGGGCCGCGGCAGCGCCAGCAGGTCCCGACGAAGGTGTAGGTTGCAGAGGGCCGCGGCAGCGCCAGCAGGCAGGAGCGATGGTTCACAAGGATGGGCCGCGGCAGCCCCAGCAGGTCCCGACGATGATGTAGGTTGCAGAGGGCCGCGGCAGCGCCAGCAGGCAAGAGCGATGGTTCACAAGAATGGGCCGCGGCAGCGCCAGCAGGTCCCGATGACGATGTAGGTTGCAGAGGGCCGCGGCAGCGCCAGCAGGCAGGAATGATGATTCACAAGTTAGGGCTGTGGCAGCGCCAGCAGTCCGTCAAGGATGAGTTCTTCAACGTGTCTCTCGACTCCAGGATACAACTGCCTTCCTGCTCTGGAGCTGCCCCAGTTATAGGTCTGGCCTCCTTTGATGTCCGGGCCCTCGCTCTTGGAGGTCGGGAGGTCCGGGATGAGGGAGTCCAGACAGCCAGCAGGGGGGTGGAGCCAGCGCCCGGGGAGGCTGGGGGCGATCGGCACCTGGCGGGGGAGAGCCATCGACACTCCGTTCTCCCATTGACCTGCCAAGTGGTCTCTTCACCTCCTGGGTGGATGGTGGTGCCTCGATGTCGGGGCCTGGCCAGGCCCAGGGTTGGGGTCGAGCTGAGGCCACGCGGCCTCGTGGTGCAGTGTCCAAGATGGCGGCTGGGCCGGGGCGATGCTGCTGACGGGGGCCCGGGCCAGCCGATGCCGGGGTGTTCGGGAGCAGGCGTCCCGTTGGGGGACGGGTTGCGGGCTGCTTCTGTGGGTTGCCGGGGTGGTTCTTCTGGTGACACCGGGAGAGCCGGTGTTCGGTCCTTATTATGCAGGGAGGGAGCGGCTCCTTCACGAGGCCTGTCCAACATGCGTCCCCCCCAGCTGAAGGCAGGGAGAGTCACCCATCTTCTTGGGTACTCTCTTCGCCGAGGCGGAAAAAGCGTGACAGGCCGTCCGCGTTGGCGTGGTCTTGGCCCGGGCGATGCTCCACAGTGAAGTCCATCCCCTGCAAGGAGATGGACGATCGCAACAGTTTTGGGTTCTCCCCCGCATCAGCATCAGCCATTGCAGGGGTCTATGGTCTGTTTGTACCCTGAAATGGGTACCGAAGAGGTAGGGCCGGAGTTTCTTGAAGGCCCATACCACTGCGAAGGCCTCCCGTTCGATGGTGCTCCAGCGCTGCTCTCGGGCCAGCAGGTGTCGGCTGATGAAGGCCACTGGTTGGTCGACTCCCTCAGCGTTGAGTTGAGAGAGTACTGCTCCAACACCATGATCCGAGGCGTCCGTCTGGACGATGAATTCCCGGCTGTAGTCGGGGGCCTGGAGCACGGGGGCAGTGCACATGGCGGCCTTCAACTTCTCGAAGGCCGCTTGACAGTCCGGAGTCCAGTTGATGGTTTTGGGGTTTTTCTTGGATGTGAGTTCTGTGAGGGGCCCCACAATGCTGCCATAATCCTTTACAAACCGCCGGTAGTATCCGGTGAGCCCTAGGAAGGCTCGGACCTCGGTTTGGGTGACCGGAGGTTGCCAGGACTGGATGGCAGCGATCTTGAGCTGAAGGGGGGCCACCAGACCGCTCCCCACTTGGTGTCCGAGATAGGTCACCGACCCCTGGCCAACCTGACATTTGCTGGCTTTGATGGTGAGGCCGGCCTGCTGGAGGGCGTGCAGGACTTCTCGGAGGTGGTGAAGGTGGTCTGCCTAGTGACGACTGTACACAGCGATATCGTCCAGGTAGGCGGCGCTGAATTCTTTGAGGCCCGCCAGTACCTGGTTCACGAGGCGTTGGAAGGTCGCTGGAGCGTTTTTCATGCCGAATGGCATCATTTTGAAGTGGTAGTGGCCATCCGGGGTAGAGAAGGCGGATCGTTCTTGGGCCCTGGGGGTGAGGCTGATCTGCCAGTAGCCTGCTGTTAGATCGAAGATGCTCAGATAGCGGGCAGCCCCCATGCGGTAAACCAGTTCATCCGCCCGGGGGATGGGGTGAGCGTCGGTTCGGGTAACAGCGTTCAGGCCCCGATAGTCTACACAGAACCGGAGCTCGGGGGCGACGCCCGGGGCGGCAGCCTTGGGGACCAGTACGACTGGGCTGGCCCAGGGGCTGTCGGATGGCTCGATCACTTCTAGGGCCAGCATTTTAGAGATTTCGTCCTGGATGCAGGTGCGCACCCGATCTGGTACTCGGTACGCCCTGTGTCGAATAGGTGGACTATCCCCAGTGTCCACGTCATGAAGGCACCAGGGGGTGACCCCTGGGGTGAGGGAGAACAGGTTCGCAAATTGTAGCAGGAGAGCCCAGCAGTCTTGGCGTTGTTCCGGGGACAAGGCCTCGGAGAGTCGGACCCCTTCCACTGAGCCATCTTTTTCACGGGTCCTCAGTAGGTCAGGGAGGGGCTCGGAGTCTTCTTCTGTTCCACTATCTGTGGCCATTAGTAGGCTGAGCTCCGAGCGTACGAAGTGGGGTTTGAGTCTGTTGGCGTGGAGGACTCGAAGTGGGTTCCGGGGGGATTCCATGTCTATTAGGTAGGTGACAGGGCCCTTGCGCTCTATCACCTTGAAGGGTCCTGTCCATTTGTCCTGCAGGGCACAAGGTTCGACTGGAGACATCACCCATACTTGCTGGCCTGGTTCGAACTCGATGGAGGAGGCATGTTGATCGTACCATTTCTTCATGTCCTCCTGACTGGCCTCAAGGTTGGCTTTGGCGAGTTCCCTGAATCGCCGGGTCTGATTGCGGAGGGTCAGGAGATACTTATAGACGTCCGGGGGGTCTTCTGGGGGGCCATCTCCCATCCTTCCTTGACCAGGCTGAGGGGGCCCCGGACGGGGTGTCCGTACAGGAGCTCGAAGGGGCTGAAGCCGAGGGATTTCTGGGGAACTTCTCGATAGGCGAAGAGGAGGCACGGGAGCAGCACGTCCCATTGGCGGCGTAGGGGTTCCTCCAGGCCCATGATCATCCCCTTGAGAGTGCGGTTAAACCGCTCGACCAGTCCGTTTCCTTGCGGGTGATAAGGGGTCGTGAACCGGTAGGTGACCCCGCACTGCTGCCAGAGAGACCTCATGTACTTTGAGATAAAGTTTGTGCCCCTGTCGCTGACGACCTCCCGGGGGAAGCCCACTCGAGAGAAGATCCCCATTAGGGCTCGGCCCACTACGGGTGCGTGGTCCACCAGGACTAGGATTAACCCTGGGCGAAGAACTACGCTCCGTTTGCGGAGTTTGCGGAGTTTTGGCAACTCCGCGTTCCGCGGAGTTCGCGTAGCTGCCGATAACTCCGCTATCCGGTGCGGAGTGTAGTTGTCGCGCGCTAAATAACATTATCGCGTGCGCGGCAATGGCTTACCTTGGTTCTGCGTTCGCTTTTTCCCGGTCGCGTCTGCCACCATGTTTGTAAACCCTCCCGTGCGACTGTGGAGAACGCGATAACGTCATTGGAAGCGCGATAAAGCCATAAGGACGCGCGAGTATGTTTGTTGGTAAGATCGAGTTGCCGAACACGCAGAACCTGCAATCTTGCACAGAATAATTCGCGAGCATGTTAAAAGTTAAACCATAATAATAAATTACCATTTTGGTTAGCAAACAAGTGCAAAACCCCTCAAAGTTGTACCTTTGGATGTATTTTTTGGGGGGAAGGAGTCCTCTTTCTGTTTCTACTCTATTTTTGAATATTAAGGAGGAAGGGCTCTGGAGTTTACAACTTCCTGTTCCTGTCCACCAGGCTCCTCCCAGTGCTTTGTCCATGAGGTGGTCACTTTCATTTGGATTTTGAGCTGGCAGGATCACTTTCTGTGTGTGTTGGCTGCATTACTGCTTTTTTTGGATTTTACTGAGGACTTTTGGATTTTGAATTCTCTTTTTCAAGTAAGTTCAGTAATGTATGAGTGAGTATGATGTTGTAGACTTGTGTTTGTTTGATTTTAAATTTTTTAACTACAGTATTCATTCCTTGATTTAAATTATTGATGGGTGCCTATACTTTTATGAGGTCCCAACTTGTATTTCTTTTTAAATTTCATCCAGGCTACATAGAGAGGTACCCATGGGTAAAATCATAATTCTGTGTTTAAATTTTTATTCAAGTTTGTAAACAAACATCATGGCTGGCATTGGATTATGGTCATCATTATGCAATAGCAATGTCTGCTGTGGAATTTCTGTTTGTGTAATTTAATAGTTTTTTATTTTTTTAAGCCAATAGCTGACCCTAGTACTCCATGTAGTTAGTGTGTAGGCATGTTTGAGTTCATTGTAATAACTTTCTGTGGTTGGCCTGGCCATGTGTTGTTGATGGCCATTTTATGTTTCCCAGCCACTTTGCTCTTGCCATAGGCCTCCAAACTTGTGGCCTACTCTGCCAGTAGGCCAGAGGTACTAGTCATAGGGTCATGAAAGGTAATCAACTGTTTTTCTGGTGTACCTCTAATTAGAAAATCATGGATGGACTGGTTTGATTTAGAAAATCTTATGTTTATGTGTGGGGTATGTCAGGTTTTGGGTGTCTGTCAATTTCTGCCATTAGGTAACCCTAGGAATACCGCTCGGGTAGTTTTGGTAACGTCGCACCGTGTGAGAACGCGACCTTACCTTTTTTGTCTTGTTCGCGCGCTCAATGTACTGGCTCGGGAACGCGATACGACTTTTCACTCGATTCGCGTTGCCGAACACGCCGATTTTGCATTCTCGCGAACAATATGTCCCGAGTTGCATAAAAGTTCCTCGAAAATGTTTAATGTGTCCCCTGTGCTACAAAAGTCCTCATTTATGTGTTATTTGGTTGTAGTTTTGTCTTCCTGGAGCATGGGCCACTCCCAGTTCCTTTCTGTCCTCTATGTAATGATTTCTTGTTTACGGTTGGGGTGACCAATTTGGGGGGTGGTGTGTCCATTTTGTGAAGCTAAGCATTGTCCCTTTGGCATAGGCATTTATTGTCTGTCTTCTCTTTCTTTTCATGTAGTGGTGAGGGCCATTTTGTGTGTACTTACTTCCTTTGTGATGATTCTGCTATGTTGTTGTTGGTGGGCAGGCCATGTGGTGGCGGCCATTTTGTGTATGCTTCCTTTGTGACTGATTTTGCCATGTTGTTGGTGGCCATGCCATGTGGTGGAGGCCATTTTGGGTGCATCCTTTCCCCATGTTGTTTTTGGGTGTCCCTGTCCTCCTGGCCCTATGGAGGCGGCCATTTTCTGTGTCCTTCCCTGGTTCTTTTCTTTTGCCATAGCCATCCAAGGCTTTAGTAGGTACTACTACTCACAGCCATAGGTGCATTCAAGTTAATCAACTATTTTTGTGGTGTAACTTTAATTACACCGTGTATGGCTTTGGATTGCTTCACATTTTTTGTAATGGTGGTACTTTCAGCTTTTGGTTGCTTGTGTGTAGCTAATATGGCACTCCCTGCCAGTAGGTAACCCTAGGAATACAGCTCGGGTACTTTTGGTAATGTCGCACCGTGTGAGAACGCGACCTTACCTTTTTTGTCTTGTTCGCGCGCTCAATGTACTGGCTCGGGAACGCGATAACGACTTTTCACTCGATTCGCGTTGCCGAACACGCCGATTTTGCATTCTCGCGAACAATATGTCCCGAGTTGCATAAAAGTTCCTCGAAAATGTTTAATGTGTCCCCTGTGCTACAAAAAGTCCTCATTTATGTGTTATTTGGTTGTAGTTTTGTCTTCCTGGAGCATGGGCCACTCCCAGTTCCTTTCTGTCCTCTATGTAATGATTTCTTGTTTATGGTTGGGGTGACCAATTTGGGGGGTGGTGTGTCCATTTTGTGAAGCTAAGCATTGTCCCTTTGGCATAGGCATTTATTGTCTGTCTTCTCTTTCTTTTCATGTAGTGGTGAGGGCCATTTTGTGTGTACTTACTTCCTTTGTGATGATTCTGCTATGTTGTTGTTGGTGGGCAGGCCATGTGGTGGCGGCCATTTTGTGTATGCTTCCTTTGTGACTGATTTTGCCATGTTGTTGGTGGCCATGCCATGTGGTGGAGGCCATTTTGGGTGCATCCTTTCCCCATGTTGTTTTTGGGTGTCCCTGTCCTCCTGGCCCTATGGAGGCGGCCATTTTCTGTGTCCTTCCCTGGTTCTCTTCTTTTGCCATAGCCATCCAAGGCTTTAGTAGGTACTACTACTCACAGCCATAGGTGCATTCAAGTTAATCAACTATTTTTGTGGTGTAACTTTAATTACACCGTGTATGGCTTTGGATTGCTTCACATTTTTTGTAATGGTGGTACTTTCAGCTTTTGGTTGCTTGTGTGTAGCTAATATGGCACTCCCTGCCAGTAGGTAACCCTAGGAATACAGCTCGGGTACTTTTGGTAACGTTGCACCGTGTGAGAACGCGACCTTACCTTTTTTGTCTTGTTCGCGCGCTCAATGTACTGGCTCGGGAACGCGATAACGACTTTTCACTCGATTCGCGTTGCCGAACACGCCGATTTTGCATTCTCGCGAACAATATGTCCCGAGTTGCATAAAAGTTCCTCGAAAATGTTTAATGTGTCCCCTGTGCTACAAAAAGTCCTCATTTATGTGTTATTTGGTTGTAGTTTTGTCTTCCTGGAGCATGGGCCACTCCCAGTTCCTTTCTGTCCTCTATGTAATGATTTCTTGTTTATGGTTGGGGTGACCAATTTGGGGGGTGGTGTGTCCATTTTGTGAAGCTAAGCATTGTCCCTTTGGCATAGGCATTTATTGTCTGTCTTCTCTTTCTTTTCATGTAGTGGTGAGGGCCATTTTGTGTGTACTTACTTCCTTTGTGATGATTCTGCTATGTTGTTGTTGGTGGGCAGGCCATGTGGTGGCGGCCATTTTGTGTATGCTTCCTTTGTGACTGATTTTGCCATGTTGTTGGTGGCCATGCCATGTGGTGGAGGCCATTTTGGGTGCATCCTTTCCTCATGTTGTTTTTGGGTGTCCCTGTCCTCCTGGCCTTATGGAGGCGGCCATTTTCTGTGTCCTTCCCTGGTTCTCTTCTTTTGCCATAGCCATCCAAGGCTTTAGTAGGTACTACTACTCACAGCCATAGGTGCATTCAAGTTAATCAACTATTTTTGTGGTGTAACTTTAATTACACCGTGTATGACTTTGGATTGCTTCACATTTATTGTAATGGTGGTATTTTTTGCTTTTGGTTGCTTGTGTGTAGCTAAAATGGCACTCCCTGCCAGTAGGTAACCCTAGGAATACTGCTCGCGTACTTTTGGTAACGTCGCACCGTGTGAGAACGCGACCTTACCTTTTTTGTCTTGTTCGCGCGCTCAATGTACTGGCTCGGGAACGCGATAACGACTTTTCACTCGATTCGCGTTGCCGAACACGCCGATTTTGCATTCTCGCGAACAATATGTCCCGAGTTGCATAAAAGTTCCTCGAAAATGTTTAATGTGTCCCCTGTGCTACAAAAAAGTCCTCATTTATGTGTTATTTGGTTGTAGTTTTGTCTTCCTGGACAGGCCATGTGGTGGCGGCCATTTTGTAGGTACTTCCTTTGTGCATTTATCATTGGCCTCCCTGCTTTTGGTCTGATCTGATAGTAGGCCAGAGTCCCAGAGGTGGTAGTTACTAGTTAGCGGGGCTGCTTTATGTAGCTGTTTCTATTTGGTCTATTTAATTACCATCATTACGGCATGTGTGTATGCCATTGCATTTCCAAGTTTGTTGTCTGGGCAGGGGGGTAGGTAACTTTTTTGTGTGTAATAATTTTATGGCTTGTATGTGTTTTTGCAGTGAAGTTTTACAAACTCTTAGCCATGGGGTATTTTGATTTTCCTTGCATTAACCTGTCATGACTCATGTGTAGCAGGCATCCTCCTTTTTCTGTCCATATTGGTATATGATAGGCCTGCTTGACTTTATTATTGGTTCTTTCTGGACTTCATGTGGCTGGGAGCTGTGGTGCTGGTAGTATTAGTCTTCTTTTTTGTGTTTTATACATTGGCCTGTGTGTCTTTCAATTGTTCATGTGCTGGCTTGCTGCTTGTTTCACTGACGTGTTCTGTCTTCTTTGCTTGTAGGTGCACAGAAAAAGACTGAGGAGGTGCGGGTTGTTTTCATCCATCGCCCGTTCAACTGCCAGACGGACGTCCTTCAATTGTACGCCACGTGTGGTGTGTGACTCATCTGACCACACATCTCTGCAATTTGTGCTACTGAGTGCTGCTGTGTGCTGACATCAGAAGAAGATGGGCCCTAAGAGAGCAGGTACCAGGTCCTCCACCACCAAGAAAGTTGCTGAGAAGAAGGTACAGAAGAAGGAAGTGTCACTTAAGGCTGGTATGGACCCCCAAACCTTTTTTGGGCCCCCAAAACGTACGCCTGCAGCAGCGGTGTCCGTGGTGCAAGCTGGGGCCAGCACATCCGCATTAGCGGGGGCAAGCCACCAACCCAGGGCCAAGCACATGAGGGTCGAAGAGGTAGCCAGCCTAGTGTTACAAAGCAGTGATACTGAGCCTGAACTTAACTTATCGCTGTCTCAAAGTAGCACACAATCCACGCAAGATGAAAGTGCTCAACAACCGCCGCCAGCAGTAGATGTTCAACAACCACAACCACTTCCCGCAATAGTTGTTGAAAAACTACAACCACCGCCCGCAATAGTTGTTCAACAACAACAACCAAATCCCACAATAGTAGTTGTTGAAGAACCACAGCACGCTATAGTACTTCCTCAAGAACAACAACCACCGTCTCCGCACGCAATAGTAGAAGTTGTTCCTCCCGATGTCGGGGCAGTTCAGGAAGTAGAGCCTCATTCCGAGCAAGAAGAAGAGGAAGCCACTTCTGGAGGTGATCTACTGTCTTTAAATCTACGAAAGGAAAGCAGGGTTAGTGGCAGTGTATCGAGTTCTTCGCATAGCATCCCTTCAGATGACCTTGATAACGAATGGCGTCCACCACGAGTAACTGAGCATTCAAAGGAGAGACATCCTAAGACCAGGCTAGGAAAAGGGAAGGATCCGTCAAGGCTTGAACTTCCGGAGTTCGATGTAGGTGAGCAGGATACTGATGGTGATAAAGACGGGTCTGACACTGACAATGTCATCATCACAAGCGTTATTCCTGGTGCAGAGGATGTAGAGACCAGCATTTTCACCCTATCCAGAAGGGCTGCGATTCGTGATGAGCAGGTAGCACGTGTAACTCCTACACACTCAGCACCCAAAGTAACACCAGCTCCCATTTTTGCATCAGCGAAGGCCCGGCAGCGTGCGACATCCAGCGCAAGCGCCACCTCAACAGAAGTAGGTAGTGGCAGTACTAGTACTGAACTGTCACATAGGGAAATGCAACAAAAAGGCTCCAGTTCATCCGGCATTGGAAGTGGGTCCTCCTCTTCCTATGGCAGGAGACAAAAGTTTAGCTCCCCAGTCTGGGATTTTTTTACGGTTCACCCACATCAGGAGAACATTGCTATATGCTCCATTTGTCATACCAATGTTAGTCGTGGTAAGATTGGTACAAACTATGGTACTGGAGGCCCAACGACCCATATGAAAAAAACACTCACAATTCAATGGGAGAACCACCTTGCAAGCTTAAAAGATGTAAGCACTGGTGTTGGTGGGGAGGATACAGTACTACAAGGTCCACTCATGGAAGAAGAGGGAGACGATGACCTTCTATCTGGGAGTGCTACACAAATGAGCCCTGTCGCCAGCACTGGAGTGGTGCAGTCCAAATCCTCAGCATCAGCAACTTCTCAGTGGCACCAGAGTCAGCCGGAGACACCAAGGACAAGGAGTGAAAAGTCTGCGTTGAAAGGTGGTCCGTCTAGCAGAACAGAAAGAATTACCAAGCAGCTTACCATTACTGGCATGTTTAGGCAGGAGGGAAAGTACGAGCGGAACCACCCAACAGCACGTTTGTACAATGCGAAACTTGCAAAAATGTTGGCACTCGACCTTCTCCCATTTTCATTTGTTGAGGCAGTGGGATTTCGGCAATTAGTGGCAACACTCGCCCCAAAATGGGACGTTCCCAGTCGCTACTATTTTGCAAGAGTTGCTATTCCAGCACTACACCACGACGTGCTGGGATTGATTGGGAAAGCCTTACAACAGAGTGTTGTCCATTGTATCCACCTGACAACCGACATGTGGAGCAGTCGCGAAGCCACAGCAGATTACATGTGCATCACCGCACACTGGATCTCTTTTGCAGGTGTGAAAGACAAGTTAACTTCAGGCCTTCTTGACGTTGCTGGGATTTTCAATGACACTCGCAAACATGCAACTGTAGCCATGTTTGGTATGGAGAAAAATCATACTGCTGACAACATTTTGTCTGACTTTAACAGCAAGGTCTTTGAATGGCTGAAACCAAGAGGCCTTAAGATTGGTTTTGTTGCCACCGACAATGGCAGTAATGTAGTGAGGGCAATGAAAGATGGACAGTATTTTAGGGTACCCTGTTTGGCACACTGCATTAACTTAGTCGTGCAAGACTTTCTGAAAAATGAACTCCAAGTCAGCACCATACTGACCATCTGCAGAAGAATATGCACGCATTTTAACCATTCTTTCAAAGCGCGGAAGCTGCTACGCGTCATTCAGCGGGAGCATAATTTGCCAGTCAAAGCACTGATCCAGGAGGTCCCAACACGTTGGAACTCGACTTATTTCATGCTTGAGCGTCTCTTTGAGCAGTACATACCACTGAATGCTTATGTAATGTCAAGAAGATTAGTGGATCCTACTGTTAATCTTAAAAGCCTGACCGTTGAGATGTGGCAGTGGGACATCATTAAATGCTTGACAGAGATGCTACAACCTTTTGAGGTGTTCACACGTGCAGTTAGCAGGGAGGACTGTACTATGGGCCAAGCCATCCCATTGTTGTACATGCTCGAGCAACAGCTGAAGGAGGTCTGTGAAACATACGAAGGTGACGAAGAAAAAGTTGATGCATGTACCTTGGCCAAGGCCTTACGCAACCGCTTATCTGTAAATGCAAGGCTTAAAATGATTGTGTCAGATCCAAATTACATAACTGCAACAATCTTGGATCCACGGTACAAATTGTTTGTCAGCAGTAGCGCAGTCATTCCTTTTTCAGATGGGGATGTTGCCAATTACAAAAGTTCCATAGCTGTGGAAGCTAATGATTTCGAAACTGAACGGCTGTTACTTAAAGGCCTGCCAGTGCCAGCCCAGGACAGTCAAAGTACTCCAGGCCATCCTCCTGAGGCAACTCAGGCAAGTTCATCAGAGCATGAGAGCGGTGCGTCCGCTTCCCAGCAGGCACCAACAGTACCAAAAGCAGCACCTACATGATCTGATTCAGCAGACACAACCAAAAGCATAACTGCTTTTTTTCTACAGAAGGGGATGGGTAAGTCCGTTGCTGTTGCAAAGGGGAAAGAGGAGCAGCAAAGCCGAGCACCAATGAACACTGAGCGGATGGTTCAGGCCTATCTGGATGACACAACAGAGGCGTTCATGGAGCAAAGCCCATTGGTCTATTGGTATGAAAGAAGGAGTCAGTGGCCAGTGCTGAGCAGGCTGGCGATAAAGTATTTGGCTTGTCCTGTAGCCAGTGTCGCCTCTGAGCGGGTTTTCAGTGCTGCTGGTGCCATTGTGACATCGAAAAGGACCAGTCTCTCCCCCAAAAGCGTCGAGAGGCTGACAATGATAAAAATGAATCAACACTTCATACCACCAGACTATACTGTACGTGAATCAGAGCAGGATGAAGAAAGCGAGCCCGAAGAATTCATCACTGCTGGGTTACATGACCTACTGCTGTCCGGACCCACAGAGTTTGAGGACGAGCACCTCTTCCCTGACCAATAGGCTGTTAAATTGTGACTTTTTCCCTTCTTTTATTTGTGTTATTTATTTTCTTATTAAAAATGACTTTCTGGTGCAAAACTGCTAATCTTAAAATAAAAAGCTCAACCAAATCCATCCCCACCACTCATTCTTTTAATGTACCTACTGGAGTTGCACACCTGTGCATTTATTTTCGCTGTATCTTTTTTAGTTACCTCCTGGAGTTGCACGCCTGTGCATTTATGTTCCATGTTGACTGCACTCCTCAGAGTCTTGCTCCATCTTCTTGACTCCCACTCAAGTCAATACAATTCCATCTTGGCAGCCATACATTTGATGTTGTAGATGGAGTATAGTACAATAACAATAATGTAGCCTCTAACAGTCCCTCCATAACAAGTGAACCGTACATGACTACAGCCATCCTCTATTTCATTTGAAATCTGCAACTCATAATAACTGCCTTGCTGAGTCTTACTCTTAAGGCTACCACCTCTGTCTGCAGGCATTCAGAGACGACGCTTCTGTGTCAAAAGAAACTTGAGCAGGCATCCACAACTGAAGTCAACTTGTTGTGATGACTCGCATTACAAAGGCTCGGCAGCATGTGTGATCAATCTTCTGACAGTGAAAGAGAAGAGCAAAACAGGTATAAAAATGAATGATGCCATGCATTGCATTGGATGTATTTTTTTGCTGACTCTGAGCTAATGTGCATGGAGTTGAAGTATACTAGTAACTTCAGTTCAGACTCACGTGATAGCCAATTTTTCCATGTTATTTACTAATAATAGAAATTATTTACGCACTTCTGTTCCTACTACTACAGATGCAGTCAGGACTTAATTTATCGTAGTCACTCACTACAGACTGAGTTGCTGATGATAATGATGGTGACCACCATATCTTTGCTGTCAGGCAGTTGGATCTGAGCTGATTGATGCACGATGTTTCTTGGAGTGGAATACAAGGTAATAAATAAATACAAATAAGAGGCACAGCACAGTAGACCCAGGCTACTACATGTTTTTGTGCACAGTGCTGTGGTAGAGTACAATAGTGGTATGATTGATTGTCATGTGCTTATCTAGGTTCCTGATCGATACTGTGACCTTATGCCCCTATTCGGCTATAAAGCCCTTTATTCCCTATATTGGCATAACCGTTCAAGTACGATTTTCTGTAAAGTCATCTCTGGCCTCACACGAGCAGAGCCACAGAGCCACATTCCAGCATGACTCTCTGCTACTTCCTTTGCGACCAATTAGTGCAATGACAGAGCAGCAGTCACTATCTGATATTCCTAGATAACACTCCGAGTTCTTCAACAAGATAAAAACTTAGCAAACCTGGAAATCCCCGCTTGCTATGTTTTGATTAGTAATAGAACTCTAATGAGCAACTGATAGCTGCCACTTCCTAGTGACATCTTTAATTGACGTCTTATGTCCAGCAAACTTGCGTCAAACCCGGCACCTGTCAGGTATAAATATTACCAACGTTGCCTTAAGCAATGCGAAGCTAGCTGCTGTTGAGCGAGCGAACATGTTGCTGATGCCAGCTGCCTGCATGACCCCGTGTTGGTAACAACTAGCACTCTGTCGCTGCAGCCTGCTATCCTGTGGTGGTGA
>NW_028250164.1:0-137407 GCF_964263255.1 Lissotriton vulgaris
ACACACACACACACACACACACACACACACACACACACACACACACACACACACACACATACATGTTTATATCACTCTATGAAGACCAGGGAAAAAAACCTACATTATGAGGGCCACCCTTTCTGATCATCAGAGAATCAAAATGATCATACATTTTATGTTTATACTATAATGACAGTATGAAAGTTATATCAGATTTTCAAAAACGATTATAGGAATAGTTTTGAGACTTTCTGACATAACCCCCTTATGAGGACCGCACATGTCCCGTATCCAAGAGTTATGAAGACCATTTTTACACACTACATAAAGACAGCAAACAGCTTTACGAGGACCGGTGTGTGTTTTTATACAAGGCTGTTTATGAGGACCAGATTATATTTTACATATAGTGTCTTCCTATTTGGTACAGTATATATTTGTCAAAAAAACAGCCTTTATTTGGATCCCTTTCGTATGTGACTGACAATTTATTACAGAATACATATGCATTTAGCAAACACTGCTTTCTTATTTCATCCAGCGTATATTTAACTGACCATACTGGATTTCAAATAGTGTATTATTTAGACAATACCTTTAAAAAATAGTTCCTAACTGCTAAAATATCCATCTTTTCACTGTGTTTCCCTTTGAATTTGTGTAGTTCTGCATCCTCAATTCAGTTGGTATTTTGAACATTTGCGAAGTGAAGAGCTGTTTTTCAGTTTCCAGCCACATGTGCTATATTCTTAAAGTGGTAAAAAATGTAGGGCCCGGATTAGGCATTGTAGCCCTTGTAAAACTGCAGACGGGATCTCCATCTCGTTTGTGAAGGTGTATCCCATTCATCCAACTCTAATTATGGCATCTGACAATTTGTAAGTAAATTCTGTCCATAAATTGTGAAAAGCTGGTTAAACGTCCACTTCAACATAAGAACTTGAGGTCGCTCAGATAAGACCTGGAAGGCAAGAGTAGAGCTGAACCTATTTTGATCTTTAAAATGGGGATACATAGGTGTTTGTCTTTCTGTAGCTATGAGTTTTACACATGTTTAGGTGCCTGATATGTCTGTGCTTCTATTGCCATCATAGGGATCATATCTTAGTGTGTGTCAAAAAAGTGTGATCTGTTATCCATCACAACGAGGACCATATGATATTGTGTGTTAAACATCTGACCCTATTCTCATAGCAATTACCTCACCATTAGGTCTGATGCAAATTTGTGCTGTTATCAAAGCTACTGTTATCAAGCATGAATTTCTTTTCTATTTAATAAGGACTATATCACCTAGTATATTACAATTGCATGTGGTTTTACCATTCACACTGAGAAACAGATAATATGGCATGCTACAAGATTTTGTTCTTTGATACATCACATTGAGGGCCACATCATGGTGTTTGTTAGTAATATGAGCGGGTGCCTATTCATCACAGAGGACATTTTCATACTGTGTATTGCAGGGTTGTGCATGCTTTAAACATCACCAGGAGAAAAATATTATGGAGTGTGTTACAAGTCAATGCTTGTTAGACCAGTCAGCCTTAGGGTGGTCGTCCCCAAAGCTGATTGCCTTCACCCCCACTATATTTCTGAATTTGCTTTTGTTGGCCTTAGGACTGCTAACCAGTGCTAAACTGTTTGTTCACATTCCCTAAAACATGATAAAATTGGGCTACAGACCCCATTGTCACATTTAATTTATTTGCAAGTACCTAGTAAAGTAATATTGCATGTACACCCACGGCCTGTAAATTAAATACTATTAGTGTCCCTACAGCACTTTTTGAGCCACCCACTTAAGTAGACTTTTTTTAACCTGTCCCTGGTCTGCCACTGCAGCTTGTGGGTGCAATTTTAAACTGCCATTTCCACCTGTCAAAATAAACCTTTTACCAAGCGTAAACCATTCTGTTGAGTACATATAAGTCACCTATAGGGTAGGCCCTCAAAAGCACATAGGGCAAGGTGCAGTTTACTTTAAAAAGTTGGACATGTAGTTTTTAATCTGACCTGTCCTGGTAGTCACTATTGCAAGGCCTGCCTCTTTCATAGCATACCATTGGGTACCTTATTACATTTAATAAGTGTTAATTTTTTATTGGGAGCAGGTAGGAAAGTCATGAATGGTATCAGAGTAATTTAAACCCATCTTGAATGGTAAATTCATATTTCAATCCTCAATTTTAAAAATGCCACTTTTTAGAAAGTTGGAAACAAGAAAAAGGTCTGGACGTACGTTTTTGAATAAATACATTCATAAATAACCACCTTAGATTCTCAAGTAGTTATATTGTTTTCCTTACACTTGTTATTTGTTCATTTATTTGTGGAACAAACAAGATGGATATTTCTTTCATGTCTTAAAGAAGAACAATTAGTACCAACATATATCAACAACACAATGGTGACAGTACTTTGGACATATAACAAATACTTAGGAAATGACCAAACATGACAAAACAATAGACCAGTCCTTATTTTAACATAAAGAACAATGGCGGTACAATTCAGTTATGTGTTTCACTACATACACCTGCCATAACCAGCGAAGCAGTTAAACAGTTACACCAGGCCTAAATGTCCTGTTTGTACTCGGTATGGGTCGGTTGATTGGTGGTGATTATTGCTGGCTGGGTGGGGTCGACACATTTCAGAACCCTATTTGATTTCAGGGTTCTCCTCAGGACCAGGACTTGGTCATTCACATTTGAGGTGAGGGAATTCTCACGGGTGATGATGCCTTATGAACTCAAGGGGTGTGGTCCTTTTTCTCTTGTTGTGTCCAGAAATGACTGCGGCGGTTGCTGGTGCTTCAATATGATATTCACGCCTCAAAATAATTAGATGATGACAAGGGGGACTTGTTAATGGCTTTCAAGCTGTAGCTTTGTGAATGGTTCTCATGGGGGCCCCACATGGTTCTTCTCCTCATGTACGATGCACATCCTATGTACTCTGTCCCTGTTGTAAATCACAGATACCCCTTTATCTAAATCCTCCCCCCACCACCAAGTATAAATCACCCAAATCTTTTTCACTTGCCCTTATTAATGTCCGCTCGCTCGGGAAACACCGACAGGACGTAGCCGACCTGATGGAGGACAATAGTTTAGACTTACTATTTATGACAGAAACTTGGATGGATAGTTCGTCCGATCCAGATATAGTGATTGCAGCTCCAAAAGGCTTTTCCATCCATAGACTGGACAGACAACGCAAGAAAGGTGGTGGGTTTGCCGTCATTTTACGCGACACTTTTATCGCCAGAACCAACATGATCTCACTATCATCCTGTGAAGCTCTGCAATTTTCTATCAAACTGACTCCCTCCCATAACTTTAATGGGATCCTTTTGTATCGTCCACCAGGATCAAGGACCGGATTCATTTCCAACCTCAGGTCCATTCTGGAATCTTCAGCCCTTGATAGTTCCCTCACTGTCCTCAGTGATTTTAACTTTCATTTTGACAAAACAGAGGACAAAGATACTGCTGCGCTTCTAGGAGATATGACCACCTTTGGTCTCCCATTGTTGGTCAAATCATCCACACATGACGGGGGCCATATATTGGATGGCATTTTTACCAACTCACAGGATTTACAAGTCTCTCAAATCCTTCCAATTACTTGGTCAGACCACCATGCCATCATGGCGTCACTAACCATTCAAGACATTGGTGCCTCCACACTACCATCCAACTCTCAACAGTCCTTCCAGGCGTGGAATGACATTGATAGTTCCAGCCTGAAAACTCTCTTAACCAAATCCACACCCCCTCTATCAACCGACCCTAACACCGCCACCTCCCAATTCTATGAGTGGGTGGACTCGGCGGCATCCTCCCTGGCCCCGGTTAAACAACGGTATCGCAATAGATCTACCCCGTCGGCCCCCTGGTATTCGGAGGCCTTAAGAGAACAAAAACAACAGTGTAGGAATAAGGAGAGGCACTGGAGGAAAGACTACTCTGTAGAAGCCAAAATTAAGTATAAAGAAACGGTAGCCAAATATAAAACTATGATTAATGAGGCCAAGAAAAAATTCTTTAGTGTTAGAATCGAAATGGCCAAAAACTACTGAGCAGCTAGCAGGATACTCCACAAACCTGACTCCACCTCCCTCACAACCCCTCTGTGACGCCATAGCCAGCTTCTTCTTTAGTAAAGTCAACGACATCTATTCTGCCTTTGCTACTAACACCAAACTCCCTCCCAACTTGTCGACCGCCGCCCATACTGGACCCATCCTCTCTCAGTTCGCAGAAATTTCTAGTTCCCAGATTGCTGATATTATATCCACCATTAGATCAGGTTCTGCTCTTGACCCCTGTCCATTTAAAGTACTGCTACCTGTTATTGAAACGGTTCTTCCTGCCATCACCTCTATCTGCAACGCCATTTTTAGTACAGACACTTACCCTGATATTCTAAAAAAAACCTCATTAAACCACTCTTAAAGAAGCCACATCTCGACATGGAAGAAGCTAAGAGCTATCGACCTATTGCCAGCCTACCAGTACTGGCTAAAAAAGCTGAAAAAGCTCTGAATCAACAACTCTCCGCGTTCTTAGAGCAACATCATTTACTTGATGAATCCCAGTTTGGCTTCCGCCAATTCCATGGGACGGAGACGGCTCTGATCAAAGCGGCGGATGATATTAGATCCATCCGCGATGCTGGGGGTACAGCAGTCTTGATACTGCTTGATTTATCGGCAGCCTTCGACACGGTCGATCATGCTACGTTGATCGACCGTGTCGAAAACATGGGTGTCCAGGAAAATGCCAGTAAACTTCTGGCCTCTTTTCTGGCCAATAGAACCCAGGTGGTCACAATGGGACCCTTTCACTCTTCCACCTTGTCCCGGCCATGTGGAGTACCTCAAGGCTCATCCCTAAGTCCGACACTTTTCAACATCTATGTGTCGGACTTAGCCAATGTTATTCGTGCACATGGGATGAGCCTTACTACCTATGCAGATGACACACAGTTGGTCCTTGCCATTAAGAACAACGGCCATAAAATAGCGGAAGATCTTAAATCAGGCATGGTAGCAATTGGGAGCTGGATGGCTTCCAATTGCCTAAAATTAAATTCCGACAAGACAGAAGTAGTCATCTTCGGACCGCTGACTCCGGAATGGTCATCCAATTGGTGGCCATCCTCATTAGGCACGCCTCCCGAGCCTGTCAGTAAGGTGAGGAACCTGGGAGTCATTTTTGATAACCGCCTCACTTTTCATCCACACGCTAACCAGATCACCTCCTCAGCCTTCCACAAACTAAGACTCATCAAAAAAATCCTCCCCTTTCTTCCTGATACAGCTGGTAAAACCCTGGTAACTTCCCTTGTATTGTCCACCTTGGCTTACTGCAACACTTTATTCCTCAATGCACAAGAAGGAGTTTTAAACAAAATGCAAATTATACAAAACTCAGCTGCCAGGCTACTGGGAAAAATTCCCAAATATCAATCCGCCTCGGACACAATCAGAGAGTTACACTGGTTACCCATCAGAAACAGAATAAAATTCAAAACTCTCTGTATTGTGTACAAGGCATTGCATAATATGGGACCAGCATATCTTGTCCAAAATCTGATTCCCTATTGTCCGTCCAGAACACTACGTTCTTCAAGTCTAATTGATCTTGTGGTTCCTCGGACCAAAACTGTTTCATGGGGTGACAGAAGATTCCTGGTGTCAGCTCCAAAATTGTGGAACACGCTGCCCCAGTTGATTAAAGCCAGTCCTTCCCTCTGGTCCTTTCGTAAGCAACTTAAGACCTGGCTCTTTAATCACTAGACTCAGCTCCCCCTCTCAGGTTAAATATTACAGATATCTTAGCGCCGAGACGCCCATGGGCCTTTGTTCACGCTTTAGAAATATCATTAATAATAATAATAATAATATGTGAAGCGAATGATTTCTGGCAGAAACCGTGATGCATTGACATTTTTGTGCAGTGTAATGCCAGTGGCGGGGAACACAAGTATTTCAATGACTTCTGCATTGTTGGCATACCAGGGAGAGACGATGCAGCAGAGGAGGAACTCGATCGGGAACTTATACATAATTGAAGGAGCTGAGCCCTTCATTGAAAGACTCGCAATCCCCACCGCCGGCATTACACTGCACAAAAATTTCATAAGGCTGCCTTAAGATGCTTGATAGAGGCAGAACTGTATCCAATTCTGAGTGCACTCCTGACAGAGATTGTTCCTCTTAGGTGCTGATAAGCAGGAGTTGTTTTTGATAGTTTAGTCCATTAAAATGATTATATCACATTTCATATTGCAACATTGTGCGCTATTAAATCCTTTATTGAAAAAGCATCATGAATCACAGCAGGGTCATGGTTGCGGGGCGGCGTGGCGGCTGCGCATGGTGTGCCGGGATGACAGGCATTGGATTTGTTATTTTCGGGTGGCGTTTCTCAATGTACCCGTGTTGAGTATGTGCTTTTCATTAATTATGCAAGTTTAGAAACTTAGTAGAACTTAAATGTTTATCTGTTATTAAGATAAATATTTATATATATTTTTGATGACCCTATATATTTTGTGATCATGTGAAAGCATAAGGTAAATCATGCACTTGTGTTAATTTATTTATGCTGCCTAGACCTATTAATGCCAGGCTTTCTTCCAAAGGTTCTAGGCATCGTACAAGGTCCAACAAAGTCTTTTCACTATGTTTACTCATATGTGAGCTTGGTGTTTATAGGTGATATGGTATAATCACCAAGTATGTATTGGCTTTGAGAAAGACCAGTTTGGTTGAAACGCGTCAGCCGAATAAAACTTTCTTTGAAAACCTTAAAAAAAAAAAGAACCAGCAGGGTCACAATCACAATCTTGCCAGTGGTTTTCTCCTGCCCTGTAAAATGACCATAGCTTTGAGTGTTACAGGTGTGTTGGTATGTTATATATGTGAGCTACTATTATCATACTTTGGATCAAGTCATGGTGTGCATCACAGCAGTTTGATTTTATCCATCATAATGAGGACCACATGATGTTGTGTGTTACACAACTGAGCTTTTTCCTATCACTGTGATGACCACCCCACTAGGTCTGTTGCAAAATTGTGCTAGTACCTAAAGTACTGTTACCAAGAATTAACTTCTTTCCATAACAAATAGGAATATATCTCATTGTATGTAACAAATTAATTTGGGTTTATCAAGTGCAATGAGCACTAGATGCCATGACATGTTTCAAGATCGCTTGTTTTGATACATCACATTAAGGAGCACATCATGCTATCTGTTACAACATGAGAGATTGTCTATTTATCATAGAAGGTAATTTCACATAGTTTTACATGGATGTGCATGTTTGAAATATCACCAGGAGGGCAATATCATGCAGTGCACTACAGCTGCATGTTGGTTTATTTCTTCATTTGTAATTAATCGCAGAGACTTTGTGATGTGCTGGCATACAATAACAAGGCTACCGTAGCATTCTTAATAGACATAAACCAATTCCTCATTACAACTGTATTCATGTGAGATTGGTCTGTCCTATCTGGTGTCACTAAATATGATTTGTTTAAGACTTTTAGTCCATCAAACTCATAACGACATCACAGTGCATGATTTAACTCTCTGTGATATTACACCACACTCTGATGAAAAAAAACTCTTGCGTGTTTTTATCATCAAAATGAGGACTACATTGTGGTATGCAATTCAGATGACCATGTGTGTAAATTGTGAGGTTTTATACATTGCAAAAAGGAGCATAGCAAAGCACATGTTACAGTTTTCTTTTGTGTTTCTAACATGTAGTAGACACTGCCACAACTTTACATGTGTATCAAGCATATGAACCTTTCTTCTGGACACTGAAAACCATTTCATATTTTGTGTATCACAAGAAGGTGCTCTTTTATGCTTTACAATTGCTCCTATATAAAGGTGGCTTATGCTCCTGTGTGCACTTATAGGTCACACTGAGGACCATGTTAAATTGTGTGAGGCAGGTTTGTGTACCTTTATCTGCCACAAGTAATATTGTGGTGCCTATTGCAGAGGTTGGCGTTTTTATCTATCACAATGAAGACTGTATCAAGATGTGTGTCACAATTGTGTGTTTTTATCCAACACAATGAGGACCACACTTTGGTTCATTTTAGACATGTGTGCTTCTGCTATCACAGAGTCACATCATGTGATATTGAACAAGTTCATGTTAATGTAGCTTAATTAGAAGTACTACATTATTGTGATGTAGTTTTATTGCACATTCCTTTAACAGTAAGCTCCATTAACAGTAAGCTTCTTTAACATTATGTTGGGTACTAGTAAAGCGTTTTTATCCATCACAATGAGGACTGTATCAAGATGTGTATAACAACTGTGTGTTTTTATCCAACACAATGAGGACACATTTTTGTGCAGTTTAGACAAGTGGGCTTCTTCTATCACACAGTCACATCATGTTGAATTGAACAAGTTCATGTTAATTTAGCCATCATTAAAAGTACGACATTAATGTGAATTAGTGTTATCACATATTCCTTTAACAGAAAACTCCTATGACATTATGCTGTGTATTAGTAATGTGTATGATCTTAAGTAACTAAAAGAATCCATATTGTATTGTATCGTGGAAATGTGTGCACTCATATATCACAATGAGGGCTTTATACAGGCCTGGTCCATAGGACATGCACCATCCAGCCAATCGACCATCATAAAAAAGCACAGGTGCTAATGTGCACCGGTATACATTTACACTTGCAAAAAGATGACTAGTGAATGTGGGTAAATACTTCTGTGTGTGGGGTTAGTGAATTTCAGAGGGCCTTGTTGTTCTGCAAAGTATTTGTGTGCCTGCAAATGTGCTACTTTGTAACTGTCCACAAAGATTTCTTCAGCCCATTCCAACCCAGGGAACAATCTGATATTCACTTCTAGCACGTGCCAGATTAAATCTGTTTCCAGGGTTGGAAGTGGAAGCAATCAGACTAAAAATTGGAAATAGCATAGATGAAGAGATTATTCCATAGGGGAAAATGTTTTTAAAATGTTATTACTTCTACTTGCTTCAGAATATTTCCCAAAATCTAAGCATGCAAACTTGTTCAAGGGAAAATGGAATTCTCAAAAGAAAATGAAGACTGCCCCTTGAAATACATCCTCTGTAGCTGTATGCTAACTGTCCCCAAGGCAACCTTTGTGAATTAAAAAGCAGCTTGCTCATGTAATCCAAAATTATATTAAAGGTAGCACTTGGTGTAGTGAATTGAGTAAATGTAAATGTAAATGTATAGTATTTATATAGCACACTCCTACCCAAAGGCCTCATAGCGCTGTATTCATACCGCTGTGGAACCCATCCCGGCATTCCTGTGAAATGTCTACTCCTGGGCACCCCCAAGGTGAAGCCAGGTATCCAAGCGCTGCTGGGGCCGTTGTGGAGATTAAGCAAGCTATTGCCCAGAGTCACATAGTGGGACCCATGATTAGACTAGGCACCGAGGCAAGAATTATCAGGTCCGGGGAAATTGAGTCCAAGAACCACCGAGGCGGGAATTGAACCCTGGTGCCGGGCCAGACCTCTGCATCAGGGTCTGCCGCTCTAACCATTGAGCCACGCTTCTCCAGTAAATGATAAAGGAGTATAAAAGGTGTTTGTCTATATGAATCACAGCAGGGTCACAATCACAGTCTTTCCAGTGGTTTGCTCATACCCTGCACAATGACCATAGCTTGGAGTGTTATAGGTGTTTTGGGGTTTTATATAAGTGAGCTACTATTATACTTTGAATCGAGTCTTGGTGTATATCACAATTGTTTGTTTGTATTCATCACAACGAGGACTATATGATGTGTGTTATACATCTGAGCTTTTGTATATCACTGTGAGGACCACCCCACTAGGTCTGTTGCAAAGTTGTGCTATTATCTAAGCTATTGTTACCAAGAATGAAATTATTTCCATCACAAATAGAATTATACTACATTGTATGTTATAAATTAATTTGGGTTTATTAAGTGCAATGATCACTAGATGCCTTGAAGTGTTACACGATTGTTTGCCTAGATACATCACATTAAGGAGCACATCATGCTGTCTGTTAGTAATATGAGACAATATCTATGTATAACAAAAGACAATCTCATACAGTGTTTTACAAAGATGTGCATGCTTAACCATCACCAGTGGGGCAATATCGTGCAGTGCACTAAAACTGCATGTTGATTTACCTCTTCATTTGTAATTCATTGCAGAGAATATGTGATGTGCTTGCCTAGCATCATAAGGCTGCCTTAAGATACTTCATAGAAACAGACCTGTTCCTCATTAAGACTGCATTCCAGTGAGAGACTGGTCCTCCCTGGTGTCAATAAATATGAATTGTTTAAGAACTGTAGTCCATCAATCTCATTACAGCATCACACTGCATGTTTTTAACTCGGTGTGCTATTACACTGCACTCTAAAACAAAAACACAACAGTGTTGTTATCCATCAGAATGACGACTACATTGTGGTAGGCAATTCATGTGACCGTGTGTATAGCGTGTAAGCTTTTATGTAATGCAAAAAAGGGCACATCATGGCGCATGTTACAGAATTGTGTTGAGATTTTTAACATATTATAGACCCTGCCACAACTTTATAAGTGTATCAATCATATGAACATCTGTTCAGGACACTAAAAACAACTTCATATTGTGTGTCACAACATTGTGCTCCTTTATGCTTTGCAATTGCTCCTATATATATGGAGATTATGCTCCTATGTGCACTTTATAGGTTAAACTGAGGATCATATTACATTGTGTGAGACAGGTTTGTGTGCATTTGTCTGCCAGAGGAAATATGCTGCCTATTGGAGAGGTTGGTGTTTTTATCCATCACAATGAGGACCATATCATGATGTGTGTCACAATTGTATGTTTTTATCCAACGCAATGAGGACCATATTTTGGGGCATTTTAGGCATGTGTGCTTCTTGTATCACAGAGGAATATCATGTTGCATTGAGCAAGTTCATGATAATGTAGCTATCATTAAAAATACAACATTAATGTGATTTTGTGTTTTCGCATATTCCTTTAACAGAAAGCTCCTTTAACAGTAAGATGGTTTAACAATATGCTGTTTAGTTGTAGTGTGTATGATCTTAGGTAACTCAAAAAACTATATTGTATTTCATCTTGGGAATGAATGCACTTTTCCATCACACTGACGGCTCTATGCAGACCTGGTTCATAGGACATGAATTTATCTACATCACAAAAAATCCCAAGGGTTAATGTTGTGTGCCTTTATCTGCCACAGGAAATATTATGCTGCCTATTACAGAGGTTAGTGCTTTTATCCATTGCAATGAGGACCATATCAAGATGTGTGTCACAACTGTGTATTTTTATCAAACACAATGAGGACACATTTTGGTGCATTTTAGACACGTGTGCTTCTTCCATCACAGAGTAACATCATATTGTATTGAACAAGTTCATGTTAATTTAGCCATCATTGAAAGTACCACATTAATGTGAATTATTGTTATCACTTATTCCTTTAACAGAAAGCATCTATAATATTATGCTGTGTATTAATAAAGTGTATGACTTGAGTAACTAAAAAAAAGTATATTGTATTGTACCTTGGAAATGCGTGCACTTATCACTCACAATGACGGCCCTATACAGCCTGGTCCATAGGACATGCATCATCCATCGAACAATCAATCACAAAAAAGCACAGAGGCTAATGTGCACAAGTACATATGTACACTTGGAAAAAGATGACTATTGAATGTGAGCAAACATTTTTTGTGTGTGGATAGTGATCTTCATAGGGCTTTGTTGCTCTGTAAAGTATTTGTGTGCCTCCAAATGTGTTCCTTTGTAACTGTCCACAAACAATTCTTCATCCCATTCCCACCCAGGGAACAATCTGAGATTCACTTCTAACAAGTGCCGGATTAAATCTGTTTCCAGGATGGAAAGTGAAAGGAATCAGACTAAAAATTGGAGATGGCATAGGTGAAGGGATTACTTGACAGGGGAAAATGTTTTTCAAATGTTATTACTTCTACTTGCTTTGTAATATTTCCAGAAATGTAAGCATGTAAGCGTGTTCAAAGGAAAATGGAATTCTCAAAAGAAAATGAAGGCTACTCCTTGAAATACATCCTCCTTAGCTATAAGCTAACAGTCAACAAGACAACCTTTGTGAATTAAAAAGCAGCTTGCTCTGTATCCAAAATGATGATAATAAACAAAACACTTGGTGTTGGGAATAGAGCCAATGATTAAAGGGTATGAAGCTGTTTGTCTACATGAATCACAGCAGGGTCACAATCACAATCTTTCCAGTGCTTTGCTCATACCCTGAACAATGACCATAGCTTGGAATGTTACAGGTGTTTTGGGGTGTTATATAAGTGAGCTACTATTATACTTTGAATCAAGTGTTGGTGTGCATCACAATTGCTTGTTTTTATCCATCGCAACGAGGACCGTATGATACTGTGTGTTACATATCTGAGCTTTTTCCTAGCACTGCGAGGACGACACCACTAGGCCTGTTGCAGAGTTGTGCTATTATCTAAACTACTGTTACCAATAATGAACTTCTTTCCATCACATATAGGATTATATTACATTGTATATTACAAATTAATGTGGGTTTATTAAGTACAATGATCACTAGATGCCTTTAAGTGTTACAAGATTGTTTGCCTTGATACATCACATTAAGTAGCACATCATGAATTCTGTTAGTAATATGAGACAGTATCTATGTATAACAGAGGACAATCTCATGCACTGTTTTACAAAGATGTGCCTGCTTTAACCCCTTCGATGCGGCCGCGATTCCCCTGGTGTGCTGTAAACAGCACGAACAGGGGCGGGCCGTGACGAACCCCAGCCGTCATCAGCACACGAGCACCGTAGTGCATGACGGCTGGGGTTCGTCATGAGCATGGAAGGGGTTAACCATCACCAAGAGGGCAATATCATGAGGTGCACTAAAACTGCCTGATGGTTTACCTCTTCATTTGTAATTCATTGCAGAGAATTTGTGATGTACTTGCATACGATCATAAGGCTGCCTTAAGATACTTCATAGACACAGACCTGTTCCTCATTAAGACTGCATTCCAGTGAGAGACTGTTCCCCTCTGGTGTCAGTAAATATGAATTGTTTATGAAGAGTAAGCATGTGCGAATTTTGCGAATCTCGCGTTCGCGAATTTTGCGGATTTGCGAACTCGCAATCCGCAAAATCCGCGAATTCTCGCAAATTTGCGGATTTTTTTTTTTTTCGTGTTCGCGCGGGTTTCTGCCAGGTCGCGAGGGTTTTTGTACAATTTCGCAAACGTGAACTTACCTGTCGGGTCGCAAGTTTTGCGAACTTGTAGTTTCTACGTGTCCAGCCTGTTTGGGACACTCGTCTTCATCACTGCCACCCTCTGTCACCACATGCCACCCTCTGGCTCACCCATGCCACCCTCTGTTTCATCACAGCACCCTCTGGTTGTCCAGTGTACATTATTGTGGCAAAGCAAAGCACACCTTCCCTGCCTCAAGTGACCTGAATTAATTTGGGGCTGATTAATGTGTCACAGAATATTTTTTTAGCTGGTACCTGCTTCCTTAGTGCTTCCTGATTAGTGATCTTTTGCACTTGCTAAGTGCTTTCATTGTTGCAAAATTAGTTACAACACCTGCCCTGCCCCAACTGACAATAACGAATTAGGGGCTGATTAATGTGTCACTGGATTTGAACTTCCAGCCTGGCTCCTGCTTGTCTCCCTTAGCTGTAATCCAGGACCTTTGTGGCATATGTGTAACTATTCTGAGGGTCAGAGCAGGGTCACATAATAGTTGCAAGTAGGCAACTGAACTCTGGAGGGGCCCCTCAGGAAGCACTACAGGAAATGGCTACTAATGATGAGCTTGAACTTTTGAACCTGGTAAGTAGTTTCAGTTTTGCTAAGATCGTATTTCTGCAATTTAGCGCTTATTCGCGGGGCATGAAGTTGAACTGGGAAGCCGCGAACTCACGCGAACAGTGCGAGCAGGCCATAAAATCCGCTGCTCGCGGATTTTGCGGGAAATTCGCGAATCTCGCGGATTGCGAATTTACCGAAAATCCGCAAAATCCGCGAGCGGAACGGATTTTCCGCCCATACTTAATGAAGAGTAGTCCATCAAACTCATAACAGCATCACACTTCATGTTTTAACTCTGTGTGCTATTACACTGCACTCTGAAAGAAAAAAATCACATGCATGTTTTTATGCATCAGAATGAGGACTACATCGTGGTAGGCGAATATTCATGGGACCATGTGTATAGCATGTGAGTTTTTATGTATTGCAAAAAAGGGCACATCATGACGCATGTTACAGAATTGTGTTGAGATATTGAGATTATGCTCCTATGTGCACTTTAAGGGTTAAACTGAGGACCATATTAAATTGTGTGAGACAGGTTTGAATGTCTTTGTCTGCCAGAGGAAATATGCTGCCTATTAGAGAGGTTGGTGTTTTTATCCATCACAATGAGGACCTTATCAAGATGTGTCACAATTGCATGTTTTTATCCAATGCAACGAGGACCATATTTTGGGGCATTTTAGCCATGTGTGCTTCTATCACAGCGAAATATCATGTTGCATTGAGCAAGTTCATGATAATGTAGCTATCATTAAAAATACCACATTAATGCGATTCAGTGTTTTCGCATATTCCTTTAACAGAAAGCTCCTTTAACAGTAAGATGCTTTAACAATATGCTGTTTAGTTGTCATGTGTATGATCTTAGGTAACTCCGAAAACTATATTGTATTTTATCTTGGAAATTAATGCATTTTACCATCACACTTTGCTTTTAAATTCCTCCTGAGGCTTGAGCCGGGAGGCTGCTTTTATTATTGTGTGCTGAATTTTCACTTTCTTCCGTGTGTCCGCTCCCTCCCCCTCGCACTGAATTCTAGAATAGAATTACCTGCCACATTAGCGCTGCACGCTGAACTGTACTTGGACTATTTTCAGTAGTTAGATTCAACTCTTGCCTGTCCTGGGAAGCGGTCGATTGTTAGACCGGCATCAGGTGGGACTTTAGATTGGCAGTGAGTCAGGCAGCGGCCATCTTTGTGAGGACTCGCGCTGCACGTCGCGCTTCGAGCGCTTAAAACCAGGAAATCCGAGCAGGAACTTGATTGCTTTTAAATTCCTCCTGAGGCTTGAGCCGGGAGGCTGCTTTTATTATTGTGTGCTGAATTTTCACTTTCTTCCCGTGTGTCCGCTCCCTCCCCCTCGCACTGAATTCTAGAATAGAATTACCTGCCACATTAGCGCTGCACGCTGAACTGTACTTCGACTATTTTCAGTAGTTAGATTCAACTCTTGCCTGTCCTGGGAAGCGGTCGATTGTTAGACCGGCATCAGGTGGGACTTTAGATTGGCAGTGAGTTAGGCAGCGGCCATCTTTGTGAGGGCTCGCGCTGCACGTCGCGCTTCGAGCGCTTAAAAACATACGTCCATGGCTCCGCGCAGCGGACGCGCATTGCGTGCGCGCCGGAGTCAAGCCAGAGTCCTGCCCGTCTGCGCCCGTCCGCGACCAGACGGGACGCGGGGCAGGGGACTCTGGTCATAATGTCATCGCGCAGGCACCCGAGATAGCGCTCTTTCATCAGCAAATCCGCTACACACGCGAGACACTACTTGAAATCGGTAAGACCCCTACTAATTCATGCTATCACTCCATAGACCCCAATGCGCTGCCTTCACAATGCAATTCATGCAACTTTTGCTTTGTTTCACGATCCCAACCCTAACCATCCTGCACCTAATCTTAAATTGATGCTACTTAATTGTAGATCCATGGTCAAACACAAACTGGAACTGCACGACTTATTATTAAATCATGACTTTGATGTAATGTTTTTAACAGAAACCTGGCTAGAAGAATCCTCATCCCCCGAAATACTTGAGACAGTCCCGCTGAATTACAGCTTACTGAGAATTGATAGGCCTATACAGCGCGGTGGAGGTCTTGCAATGATCTTTAAAAAAGAATTGGAATGCACCCTCACTAATAAGGGCATCACTAACAGTGAAAGCGGCACTTTCACCATTAAAGTGACCCCTTGTATGACCATCACTGGGCTTCTCATTTATCGGCCCCCTGGCAATGCCACTCCTTTTTGCAACCAGCTAATAGAAACGGCGACGCAACTAGCTATCAAATACAACAATTTTATGATTCTAGGTGATCTTAATCTTCATTTTGAAGATCCCTATGCTAAGGAAGCCCAACTACTGAAGACTGCCCTACATGCTTTGGGGATTACTCTGCTCTCCACTTCTCCCACACACAAACATGGCCATCTTCTCGACCCTATCTTCGCGACCTGGGAAGGCATTCATATACTACCTCCGGTCCCAATCATTTGGTCAGACCACCATATGATCATGTTCAACATACCTAAGACCAGGACTAAGAATACTGCCCACAAACCCTTGTATGTTATGCGGCGCAACTGGAAAAACTATACCCCAGAACGTCTGATTGACGAATTAAAAACCCACCCCCCTCCCCAAGGTCAGTCCCTACAAGATACCTGGAACTCTTATGAATTATGGTTAAGTAAGGCACTTGACAAAATTGCTCCATGGACTTGTAAGCCCCCAGCCAGGAGAACAAAATCTGAACCATGGTTCTCAGAAAAATTAAAGGTAGCTAAAGCCCGTTGTAAAGCAACTGAAAGAAAATGGAGAAAGAACTACTCCACGGAACTGAAGGAGACCTACAAACAAGAATTAAAGTCTTATCAGAGACTTATAAGAGAGGAAAAAAGTCTCTTCTATCAAAACAGAATTGAAGAGGCTATAAATCCATCTAAAGAATTATTTCGGATTTATAATGAACTAACGGACACGTCGAGCCTGGATACGCAGGATACGTATTCTAATGAGTTATGCGAAAAAATTGCAGACTTCTTTGTCAATAAAGTAGAGAAAATTCATGCCACTTTCTCCACTCCCCCCACATCCGATAAGAAAATACCCCCTCTTCACAAAACCACTCTTACCCATTTTCACACTCCCGACAAAGAAAAACTGTCCAGCATAATTAACAGCATCCACTCTGGCTCCCCCAATGATGTGTGTCCGTTAGATAAGTGCAAAGACATCATGGACAATACCCTTATGGATCAAATAAGCCAACTTATTACCCTCTCTTTCAAAGAATGCCATGTCCCGGAGGCTTGGAAAAACGCCCAGGTCATTCCTCTGAAAAAAAAACCTAACATTCCGGTCACCCAATTTCAAAATCTCAGGCCAATATCTCTATTACCTCAATGCGCCAAAATAATAGAAAAAATAGTTAACATCCAACTAATGGCGTTTTTAGAGGCAGAAAACATTCTCCACCCCACTCAATCCGGTTTCAGACCTAATTACTCCACGGAGACAGCTGTCTTGTATTCCACGGAATATATCCGCAAGATGGTGGACGAGGGTGAAACAGCAGCGTTGGTCATGCTTGACTTAAGCGCAGCTTTCGATACTGTGCTACATGCCACGCTGCTGTCCCGTCTTTCAGATATCGGAGTAAAAGACTATGCATTGGCGTGGATTAAATCTTTCCTCACGAATAGATCCTTCCAGCTTCATTGCCCGCCCTTTAAATCATCTTCTCGGGCCGTGAGCTATGGGGTTCCACAGGGCTCTAGTTTGAGCCCTACATTGTTCAACATCTATATGGAACCCCTGGCTCAGATCATAGAGAACTTTGGGGTTGGCATTGTTAGCTACGCCGATGACACTCAGCTTATGTTTAAGCTTACTCCTGATACCGAGAAGTATGCCTCCAACTTCTCGGAGTGCATGGCTGCTGTTGCCATGTGGATGGACAGTAATTGCCTCCGGCTTAACGGAGACAAAACAGAGGTGTTAGTGATAGGGAACAAAACCTCTCTATGGTCTCAAGCGTGCTGGCCCACATCTCTGGGCGAATGCCCTCGACCTGTTGAGAAGGTCAAGAACCTAGGGATCATGATCGACTCTGATCTATCAGGAAAATCCCAAGTTAACAAGATCATTGGAAAATGCATTGGCACATTAAGAATTCTTAGAAAAATCATTGACCCGATTCCTATCAAAGCCAGGAAAACTATCGTGCATGCACTTATTACACCTCACCTGGACTATGGGAATGCCCTCCTTTTAGGCCTCAACCAAAAACATCTTCACCAGCTGCAATGCGTACAAAATGCGGCAGCCCGCTTGGTACTGGGCCTTCCCAAAAGAACTTCTGCCAAGACGGCATTGTCCAAACTGCACTGGCTCCCCGTAAGGGAGAGAATACAATTCAAGAGCCTCTGCTATGCCCACAAGATAGCCCACAACAAGGGTCCCACCTATTTAAGAGGCCTCATGACCATCCACCGCCCTACCAGAGACCTTAGGTCCTCAGGAATGTCCCTCTTCAAACTCCCCCGCGTCCACAGAGCAAAAATTGGTGGCCGCTCCTTTCGCTACCTAGGAGTGAAACATTGGAATGCTCTTCCGATTCACTTAAGAATGGAACCCTCCGAAACCCTTTTCAGAGCCAACCTGAAAACCCACCTCTTCCCTCAATAATCCCGTCACTCCTTTCGTTTGCTTGATTCTCTGTGAGTTTTTTTTAGCAATCAGCGCGGGGATACACAGCTGTGCAGCCATGCGCTTAATAAATGTTTTATTATTATTATTATTACACTGACTGCTCTATGCAGGCCTGGTCCATAGGACATGAATTTATCACCATCACAAAAAATCCCAAGGGCTGATGTTGTGTGCCTTTATCTGCCACAGGAAATAATATGCTGCCTATTACAGAGGTTAGTGTTTTTATCCATCACAATGAGGACCGTATCAAGATGTGTGTCACAACTGTGTGTTTTTATCCAACACAATGAGGACACATTTTGGTGCATTTTAGACAAGTGTGCTTCTTCTATCACAGAGTGACATCATATTGTATTGAAAAAGTTCATGTTAATTTAGCCATCATTAAAAGTACCACATTAATGTGAATTAGTGTTATCACCTATTCCTTTAACAGAAAGCATGTATAACATTATGCTGTGTATTAGTAAAGTGTATGAGTACTTAGTCTGCCCTGTTCCCATGATGCACTGGGCCAGGGACAGACTGATTTGCATATAGCCAGGCTTTGAGCTGGGATGGTGCAGTGAGATAAATAATGGTGATGGATCAAGCCCTGATCTTTGGACTGGGTAAGAATGGTCTGCTTAATTCAGACACTCTGTTCATCACCACCCCCTTTTCTGTATCGTTTTTGGCCACTATAGGTGTGGCAGGGTATACTCAGACATGAGTCCCTTTCTCACTGCACCATCAGGATTCAAGCAAGCCGTGCCGAAGACGGCTGAAATGCCAGAAACCGGTCCCCGGTAGCTTGTCTCCTTTCTGGTGAAGAATTGGCTTGGTAGTTTAGTCTGCCCTGTTCCCATGATGCACTGGGCCAGGGACAGACTGATTTGCATATAGCCAGGTTCTGAGCTGGGATGGTGCAGTGAGATAAATAACGGTGATGGATCAAGCCCTGATCTTTGGACTGGGTAAGAGTGGTCTGCTTAATTCAGACACTCTGTTCATCACCACCCCCTTTTCTAAGTCGTTTTTGGCCACTATAGGTGTGGCAGGGTATACTCAGACATGAGTCCCTTTCTCACTGCACCATCAGGATTCAAGCAAGCCGGGCCGAAGACGGCTGAAATGCCAGAAACCGGTCCCCGGTAGCTTGTCTCCTTTCTGGTGAAGAATTGGCTTGGTAGTTTAGTCTGCCCTGTTCCCATGATGCACTGGGCCAGGGACAGACTGATTTGCATATAGCCAGGTTCTGAGCTGGGATGGTGCAGTGAGATAAATAACGGTGATGGATCAAGCCTTGATCTTTGGACTGGGTAAGACTGGTCTGCTTAATTCAGACACTCTGTTCATCACCACCCCCTTTTCTGTATCAATATCTTTGCTTGGCTCTTCTTCTAAAGTAATGGCAAGAATGCTGTTGGCCAGGCCAGAGCAATGGGTAGAAGAAAAGAACATCTTATCTGTAGCACAGTATGGCTTCAGAGGAGGTGTTGGGTGGTCGAACAGTTTCTGAGCTTAGAACTAATAGGGGAACTTTACCTGTTGCTTGTACTTGCTCCTGAGGGCCGGGCATTGCTCTGCTTCATCATCTTGGCCGGGCTTTGGATCCGCCGAGCCCCGCATTCCTGTGGCAGCACCTGTGGGCAGGGGCTTTGCTCCACTCGCTCCTCCGGCCGGGCTTAGCTCCACCGGGCCCCTTCCACTCCTGTGACTACACCTTCCAGCAGCCCCACTAGCGGCCAGGACGCCGCGGACGTCACATGGAAGCGCCAAGAGGCGCATAAAGGCTCCCTTGGTGCCGAGTCCGGGGGGAACTTTACCTGTTGCTTGTACTCTCTCCTGAGGGCCGGGCATTGCTCTGCTTCATCATCTTGGCCGGGCTTGGCTCTGCCGAGCCCCGCATTCCTGTGGCAGCACCAGTGGGCCGGGCTTTGCTCCGCTCGCTACTCGGCCCAGCTTGGCTACGCCGGGCCCCTTCCACTCCTGTGACTATGCCTCCCAGCAGCCCCACTAGTGGCCAGGACGCCGTGGACGTCACACGAAAGAGCCAGGAGGCGCATAAAGGCTCACTTGGTGCCGAGTCCGTGGGGAACTTTATCTGTTGCTTGTACTCGCTCCGGAGGGCCGGGCATTGCTCTGCTTCATCATCTTGCCGGGCTTGGCTCCGCCGAGCCCCGCATTCCTGTGGCAGCACCTGTGGGCCGGGCTTTGCTCCACTCGCTCCTCCGGCCGGGCTTGGCTCCGCCGGGCCCTTTCTACTCCTGTGACTACACCTCCCAGCAGCCCCACTAGTGGCCAGGATGCCGCGGACGTCACACGGAAGCGCCAGGAGGCGCATAAAGGCTCCCTTGGTGCCGAGTCCCGGGGGAACTTTTCCTGTTGCTTGTACTCGCTCCTGAGGGCCGGGCATTGCTCTGCTTCATCATCTTGGCCGGGCTTGGCTCCGCCGAGCCCCGCATTCCTGTGGCAGCACCTGTGGGCCGGGCTTTGCTCCGCTCGCTCCTCCGGCCGGGCTTGGCTCCGCCGGGCCCCTTCCACTCCTGTGACTACACCTCCCAGCAGCCCCACTAGAGGCCAGGACGCCGCGGACGTCACACGGAAGCGCCACGAGGCGCATAAAGGATCCCTTGGAACCTCGTCCGGCGGGACGCGCGCGGGATCGCGCCGGGAGAAGTCCGGGACAAGGGCGGGCCATCTGTGGCCGTCCTAGGCAGACCGAGGCAGGGCAGGGCCCCGCCCCTTACATGTGAGAACTTGAACCACCCATATAAAAAAAAAAGGTACTGTGCTTGTTCGTCAAGTTGACTGCTCCCTGATACACAAGATAGTGTTGGGCCACCTTCGAGTTGTTGGATATTATCCCATTTACCAGGGAAAGTTGTAGCTAGCAATGGGTAAAAGGAAGGTAACGGAGGGGGGGGGGGAGCACTTGCCATTACAACAAAAAAAAGGAAGAAGTCAAAAAAGTCGCTAAATGCTGCCGCTAATTGTGTTATGTCAAGCATCGAATCTATTGTTGAAGATTTTGAGGACATTCTATTGACGGCCCCATCCTTAAGAAATGTGGATAACCCTGATCCCCTGGTCGACGGTTTACTGCAGATAAAGAGCAAAGTGATCCCAGCTATTTTTTCTAAAAGACCAACATCCAAGTGCTCAGTAGATGATATGCATTCTAACCATGCTTGCCCCATTGAGGTAAATGTTACAGAGGCATTAAGAGGGGCAAACATGAGTGCTAATGCCGAACTTCCAGCTATATCAACTGGGAATATAGACAGGTCCTCGCAGGTGATAGCATGTGAAATGGGCATCACTTGTACTAATCGCTTTTCAGTGTTGGAAGGGGAATCCAGGGAATTAAGTGAGGTCTTATCGCAAGGGCTGGGGGGACTGTGGAGGCTGTGAATAGTCCAGGTGAATGCTCCAGATGTTTGAATTTTAATAATTTAATCATGATGAAAATGGAAAGCCTGGAAAGGGATATAGCTATTATTAAGAAATTCATGATGGACTTTACAAAACGGGAGGAACTACACATAACAAACACTCTACACCCAGTGTTAGTGTCCAACCTGGTAAAAGCCCCTATCTTGCGATCGGCCCCACCAAACCAAACAGCAGGAGCGGCCCTATCTAAACCCAATACACTAACAGCTCCATTATGTGTCTCCAAAACTGTAGTAGAGTTACGACCCAAAATCCCAGCTCATAACCCCCTAGCTAAAATGCCCGCCAGGCAAAACACCTCGGGCTCATATGCCGAAGTAGCAAAATTGAGGGGGTCAATATCACAATGCAGGGTCCTGCAGGGGGATAATAAATATTATAGTGACATGGTTGAAACAACTAATTGGAGTAACAAACAGATAAACACACCATACAGATCCCCTTGTGGTATTGTCTACATGACCGGGGTCACCAAGCTTGGAGCTGCTAACACTTATGAGAACAGTGAATCCATACGCAATAAAGCCATTCACGGGCTTCGCCACGTGAGAGGGTGCAGATCAGTCATTAGGGAGGATATGATTAATGTTAAAAGAATTTCCTTGCCTAGTTCATCAACAGACTGTATTGAGATACAGTTTGGTAACATAGCAATTGCAGAGAACCTAGTAGGACATGCCCCCCTAGGAATTGTAACATACAAATCAGACACGCACCTCTATGGTCTAAATCTAGGCTCGAGGACGCATCGGCTCTAAACAACATAGACTGACCATTAAAGGATAACTATCTGAATAGTGTAAGACAAACACACAATATGTGCAAGCCCGAGGGTCAGACCAATTCCACCACAAGCCTTATAGATATGGAGGCTATGAAGATTAATGATGAGGTTGTTCCTTGGGGGAAGAAAGGTCTAATGAAGTGGTCAACGCTCAATATCCCCTAACAGCAGTTGTAAGACTAGCTTCAGAAGTAGTTCACACAGAGAGGGTTACAAACACAAACATGATTAAATTGTTTTCCTGGAACATAGCGGGGCTTCAAAAAAATATGGCAAATCCAGAATGGAACCAATTCATAGATACGTTCGACATCTGTATGTTCAAGGAAACATGGAGCATGTCTCCCCTATATAAATGCGGATATTCCACCCACTTTATTCCGGCAATTAGTTCAGGGAGAGGTCGCCCATCGGGAGGACTGCACGTATGGTTTAGTGTGGCTTTGAATTGGGCACTTACTGCGCATACTTTACCATCGCAGGACATACTACAAATCTCCACTAAGGGCTCCCATATTGGAAGCTCGATGGAGCTGTTTAATATTTATGCTAGAGGTTGCCCAGGAGGTCAAACTTCACCCACTATAGCCTTACTCGAGATGGCGCTAGCAGGTATCCCCCCATTGTCTAGCATTTTTGTAGGGGGAGATTTTAACTGTACATATGAACCCCTAAGCAAAGAAGATCTCCTGGGACTTAATGAAGAGGATTCTAGACAGTCCATCCCGCCTCTAACCATAGCGCCAATCAGAAAATGGACGCCAAGAGCGATCCAAATAAATGCCCTAACACTAGAATATAACCTACGTGCCCTGAATGGTAGGACAACCTCAGACCCAAATGGTATGATGACCTATAACAGAATTAGTTGTCCATCCCGTATTGATTACATTCTGCTCGATACCGGTTCCTGGAACAGACTAGTTGACATGGAAGTCAGACAGTCACAGGATAGCGATCATAATCCACTTTGCATGGAAATAAGATGGGGTAATGAGAGGGAAGCATTAAATGCCCCACTTATGATCACAAAAGAAGTAGTTCCATCTAATTGCAAACACAGATTAAAGTGGAACAGGGTGATGTGCCAAGAAGATAGTTTGATCCGTATTAAAGAACTAGTAGAGGCAGAAACTAGGGAACTCCTATCCCATACCTCCGCCCAGTCAACCGAACAAAGTCTGAATTTTATAGACTCCTACAAGAGTCTAATAGAGAAAATTGGTTCATTCTTCACTATAAGAGATACTAGTGGACCAAGGAAGAAGAATCCACCAAAAAGTGGCACCCTATGGTATACAACAGGTTGTAGGGAAAAGAGAAGGGCTATAGCAAAAGCCATTAGGAGAAAGGACGCTATAGCAGTTAGGACGGCTAGAAGGGAATATAGCGATTGCATCAAAAGTGCAAAGAAGGACTGGGAGGAAGAATATTGGCAACAACTTAAGATCGCTGCCAGTTCGAAGAACTCTACCCTGTTTTGGAACTTGATAAACAAACTTGACAGGAGAGAAGTAGAGCCCCTCCCTAACCATATAACTGAGCAACAATGGCATTCCCATTTTTCAAATCTGTATTGTGGTGAAGATGATTTAGTTCAATCATGGAGGGTACAAACTAACTTTATTAATGAGGAACTTACACCTGTAGAACCCTTTGTAGCCCGAGAAGTTTCTGATGCTATCAGGAGCATAACACCCTCTAAAGCGGCAGGCCCGGATGGGTTACCGGGCGATCTATACATACATGACCCTAAGCTGTGGTCTGATTTTATTGCTCCTCTAATGAATAGAATCCTTCATGGATACCCTGTCCCTGACTCGTGGAGGGGTGCTGAAGTTGTTACTATCCATAAGAAAGGCGATAGGGAGGACCCTGCCAACTACAGGTCGATTAGTTTAATCGACGCTGCTCAGAAAATAGTTGGCAGGGTCATTATAAATAGAGTAGGTATGTGGCTAGAGGAGGGGAATATACTGTCCCACTTCCAGGCGGGTTTCCGCCAGAATGTGGGTACTATGCACCATGTTTTCAGGTTTTGGGCAATATACTGGAAATCAGTAACCATTATGAAGGGGAATTTATATCTGACCTTCATAGACCTCAAAAGCGCCTTTGATTTGGTGCCTCGTGATAAACTCTGGAGGGTGCTGCTGGAAATGGGGTTCCCGCGTTACCTCCTGGAGTTTATAGTTAAACTTCACGAAGATAATTATGCTAGAATTAGATGGGGAATGAGGGACAGCTAACAGGTGAATAGGGGGGTACGTCAGGGCTGTGTGATGGCCCGACATTGTTCTCCCTCTTTATCAATGTGGTGGTAGACCATTTGAGGGAGGACAATGCCGATGCTCCGGTCCTGGCGGGGGAGAAAACACCAACCCTCCTCTTTGCAGATGACACCCTCCTGTTGTCCAAAACCCCCTCAGGGCTGGAGAAACTACTGGACAGATTCAGTCTATTTTGCAATGAACGCGGGCTGACCATTAATACATCCAAAACCAAGTTAATGGTGCTGCCCCTTCAAAAAAAGCAAAGAAAATTAATTTCACCCTTAATGGGTCGCCTCTTGAGGTGGAGGAGGATTTTGACTACCTGGGAATCAGGATTAACAATAGAATGAAATGGGACTCCCATGTTGCCAAGATGCTGCTAAACCTCAAGAGAGTCTCGGGAGCCATTCTGAGGAGTCAGCGTATGTCAGTCAGCAGGCCTATAGCCCCGGCTCTAGCTGTATATGAAGGGAAGGTGCTGTCCTCCGCAGTCTATGGGTCGGAACGGTGGGGCTGCGAAAATGTCACCGATCTGGTTAGAGCCGAGAATAAGTTTATAAGGGACTTAGTTGCCGTTCCTATCTCAACCCCATTGAAGCCCCTTTTTCATGATATGGGCAACCGCTCGATTTTAGACATAGTACGCCTTCGCCCTGTGCTGTTCTGGGTGCGCCTGAGAAGGACCTCAGAACTAGCAAATTACGCCCTGGTGATGGACGAACTGCTATCCTTGAATAGTGTGAATAAGATCCAGTGGCTAAACAAATTGAGGCAAATGATCATGAAGCTGGGATTGGCTGAATCCTGGACCTCACAGTCCCCTCCTCCAAAGCAAGTTGTTAAGAAAATGCACTGGGAGTGGGTACACACTGAGGAACAGAAGAGTACAAAATGGGGAGCTCTAACCACACAATTTTTGGAGCATAAGCCCACTAGGAGGTTTGAACCATTATTAGATTTCATCCAAATACTAAAAGACAGATCAATTCTTTTTTAAATGAGGTATGGGACACTACCCCTTAACAAATTTATTAGGGGATGGAAAGGAACGCGGGTCTCAAATGGCACCTGCCCAAGCTGTCCATGTGAGACCGAATCCCTACCACACTTTCTGTTTGGTTGCAAAGCATACAAGAGGGCAAGATCGAGATGGTTGAAGCCAGTATGCAGGGAGTTGGGTGTTAGAGATTTTAGGGTCGCCCTCCGCATTCTCTTAACCGATACAACATCTTTATTTGTTGTATGCGGAGTTGCAAAGTACCTATCAAGTGCCTGGCTTACTCGCACCAGATTGCTAAATACTAATAAAGTATAGATCCTGCATGTACAGAAAGCCCACATGTATATTACCGTTGTTGCACTTTAGTACCGCTATCAGAGTTGTTTTTAAAGTGTAAATAGTATGTGTATTGTTTTTTATTTTATGAATTGTACATTTTTATCATATATGCCATTTTTTATTAACTTGAATGTTTGTACTTTTATGATATGATTATATCGAATAAAGTATTACAACAACAATAATAGGAAAATACACCTTCGCTAGGGAAGGATCCTTGCACCTTTGCTTTGTAGATTTGTCAAGTGCATTTTATGGGAGACGTTGGGAGGGATGGGAGCCCCGGAGGATATTATTAGTTTCTTATCTCAAATCTATGCTCGTCTGTCCGCAAATATACGTTATGGAATACATGGGGAATGCACAAAGCACTTTAATATTACACATGGAATAAGACAAGGCTGCACACTTGCACCTCTTCTGTTTTCACTTCATATAAATGGCATTGATATTTTACAACAGAATTTGGGGGTAGATGTCCCAATGATCGGTAAGCGGGCAACACCCCTATTATTGTACGTCGATGATGCTGTCCTAATTTCAAGGACAGCGAACGGATTACAGACCCTGATGGACAATTTTACTAGTTTTATGACGGAAAACATTTAAAAAGTAACCTGAGTAAGACTTTGGTTATGTCCTAAGGTAAAAAGAATATTAAAACAAAATCATATTATATTAACGAGACATTAATAGAGAGAATGTTTACATTTTCTTACTTAGGGATTCTTTTTAACAGTAAAGGTACTTGGAATACACATATAACTCTATGCAAGTTGAAATTTGTGAAATTGGTGGAGGCTATTTTTAGATTCTCCCAAACAATTGGTAAAAAATCCGTACGGGAGATTCTCAAGCTATACGGAGCAAAGTGCATCACCAGGAGTTGTTACGGGGGAGCACTATGGGGCCAGACGGATACTTTGCCATTACAAATTCTTGAAAACAACTTTTTAAGACGTTTGTTAGCCTTACCGGCCTTCACCCCTTTCATTATCTTGCATAGAGAAACCGGAACACCATATATACACGATTTGATTAGCATAGCCGCCTTAAATTTGTGGCACCGTATCTGGACTAGGGAAGAAACTCGCTTTACGAGGGATATTATTTTAGACTGTTTGTCCCAAGACCGATGCAAGAAAATACCTTGGTTGAGTTATATTAGTGGTCTCTTAGAAGAATGCAACTTGCCCCTGAATGGAAATCAACCTGAAGACATACAACACATCAGTAAGGTTGATTTGAAAAGGAGTCTCCTGAATGTTAGGACAGCCTTAAGAGATGAGGTTTCAGGTTCTAAGAAAATTGCTATATCTTATCTTAGGGGACCAATCGCCATGGGTCTGCAGCCATACCTCGTTTTTATAACTAAGGTATAGCATAGATTCTACCTAACCAGACTACGGATGAATACATTACACTATCTTTTTGCTTTTCCTAAAAGGGGCAAGTGTTGTGCTAATCTTCTAAACTGCCCGTGTGATGGTAGATCCAAACAAAGCAACCTTCAATTTTTACTCTTTTGAAATTTTTATATAGAAATTAGAAAAATGTATCTCCGTCCAATTTTTAAAGATAATGGCCTGTAATCCTATAAAACTTCTTTTAATTATCAACGGAATTTGGAAAAAATACCAGTCTGCAATGCAGTAATTTGTTAAATAATGTCAGCAAAAAAACAAAGGAATGAACTTGTTCACTTAGAAAAATTGAACTAAGAATTACTATAGGTATACATGTATAATGATTGTGCTTATTTTAATTATGTTAAGATATTGTTTCTTTTGCACATTCTTGGTTATAAATGGATTTTATTGTATTTCATAGAATGCTTTTATGGACATTTTTTATGATCCGAATAAAGCTTGATTTGATTGATTGATTAAATACATATTTCTGTGTGTGTGGATAGAGAGCTTTCCAGGGCGTATTTGCTCTTCCTGCAGATTCCTCACCTTTTGAATAAATTCCCCCAACAGTCACAAGACAAGGTGTGGGTGCATGGCTGTTTTTACCAAGAACTTCTCAAGGAACCAGCGAGCGAAATGACTTTCCATTCTCCCTTCTGAGTTCAAATGGTAATGCTACGCAAAAGTGTAGAGGGACACCCAACTCACCACTTTGCAGATGTGTGCTATCGGAACTCCTGTTGCCATTGCAGAAGTACAAAACTTGCTCTGGTGGAATGAGCTTGAATACTTTCTGATGGCTCTTTGTTAGCCAGAGCACTGCACATCGTAATTCATAGGATTATCCATCTTGATAATGTCCTCTTATGCACTTTCTTGCCATTCACCTTCCCCATATAGCCCACAAACAGCTGATCATCTAGCCTTAACTCGCATGTTCTGTCCACGTAGAAGCTAACTGCTCTCTTATGATCAAGACGATGCAGTCTCTGTTCTTACTTGGTTGCCTGTGGATGAGTGAAGAAGGTTGGGAGTCTGCATGGCAGGAAGGCAGCCTTGGTTCTTAACACCAATCTGTTAGGACTGAAAGAAATGAATATATGTTTGACACTAAAAGCTTGCAATTTGCTAACACGTCTAGCTGATGTGTTAGTGATCAGGAAGACTGCCTTAAATGTGAGTAACGTAAAGGACAACTATGTAATAGTTCAAAAGGGGAAAATAAAAGAAACATGAGAACCAAGTTGTAGCCCCATTGAGGCATCCTAAAAGGGATTGGTGGAAACTTGTTAATTGTCCCTTTAGGAACCTCATAACTATGGATGGTTTGAAAAGGGACAGCTGGTCAGGTAAACAAAGAAAAGCCGAAAAGTCTGATAAGTGAGCTTTAGCAGTACCCACTGCGCCCCACTGCTGAGCTAGTGAAAGGACAAGCCTAAGATGTTAGACAGATGAACCTGAAGAGGGTCTACTAAGCTGTCTATATATCAATTGGTAAATGAATTCCATCTGCCTCAGAACACTATCTTGGTGACATGACTGTGGGCACATAAATTAATATCCACACCTTCAGAAGGTAAAGAAAGAGATCTCATGACGCCCGTTAAATCTCTAGAAAGACAGGTGGAGGCTTTAGCAGTCGGGATGGAGAACCCGCCATGTGACTGCAACAAGAGGTCTACTCTGTGAGGGAGACAGAGCGGAGGGCACAGGGAGAAGCGAATAAGGTCTACATTTTACACCCTTTGTGGCAAATCTGGGGGCAATGAGGATTACTTGGGCCTGATAAAGAAAACTTTTCCTCAGAATTTGAGCAATCAAGGGAATGGAAGGAAACACATAATGGAGCGAAAAGTTCAACTTCAACTGAAACATGTCCCCCAATGCTCCCTGCATCGGAAACTAGAGGTCACAGAATTTCAGGAATTGAGCGTTCTCTTGAGTGGCACATAGGTCAATATCAGGAGTCCTCCAGGCTGGAATATGTCCTGGATTACTTCCGATTCCAGATGCCACTTGTGGTTGGCAAGATGATTCTTACTGAAACTATCCACTAGCACATTGAGCACACCTGCAAGGTGATGTGCCACCAGGCAAATCTAATGTTCCTGAACCCAAGACTAGAGTCTCAGAGCTTCTTGGTAGAGAGGTATGACCCTACCCACCCCTGCTTGATGATATACTACATAGTTTATTGTCCATCAAGATCTGAAAACACTGATCACTGAGGGAATGGAGGAAGACCTTGAGTGCCAAAATTATGACCTGTAATTCCTAGAGGTTAATGAGCAATCTCCGTTCATCTAGGGACCAGGGACTTCTGAGCTCACATTCTTCCAGATATATTACCCACTCTAGAGTGGAGGCATCAGTGATAACTGTTGCCACCGGAGGGATAGAATGAAATGGACTTACTTGGGATAGATTGCTGTCCATCCTCTACCACTGTAAGGCCACTAAAGTGTTTCCAAGGTGCTTGAACCACTGCCTGCAAAGACATCATTGGAGTGCCCTCATGTGTCAGCATGCATAGGTGATCAGAAGGATGAAGGAGGATTGCAGATCGAAGCGGCATAAGACCATCAGGACTGGAACAATCGCTCCATTTTGAAACATCACAATCATAGCCTGGATGTTGTGAACCTTCTGAGAAGAAGGGAAGGCTCAATTTGCAATGGTATACCATCCCAACCCTTCCAATTTATCACGTCTTCAAGCAAAGCATTGCTGCAAGATACCTTGCTGCTCTGCACAAAAGGGAGAGAGAAGGAATGTGCCATATTTAACATTATTTGGCATATTCCTGTCCTCTGTTTGTGATGGCGCAACATGTACTGCTTGCACCAGAGCAGGCACCCTTGCACAGTGGTGCAGTATTGTTTTTGTGCAGGAAGGGGCATCTTCCTGCACAAACACAACGCTGAAAGACACTTCCCTCAACTAAGTGTGTTGCAGAATGCCGAACACTTAGAAAGCGGAAACAATGAGAAAATATGGACATATTTCTCCTCGCTCTACCTCCCCTGGGAAGGTGTAGAATGTTGACACATTCCCAGATTTATTCAGGGAATGCACCAAAATCAATGGATGGATGCATAGAAACATCCATGCTTGTCAGGGCAGAGTAGAGCAAGGCAATGACTTGCGCAGCCTTTTGTTAATCTAGCCAGGCTTGGTAAATCTCATTCTAGTTTTGTATAGCCCTGCACTGCCTTGCGCGGTGAAAGGGCAATGCAAAACTTTGATAAATATGCCTCCGGATGCACTGTAAGGGAACTAGGGGAGACATAGGATTGTTGATGGAAAAGTTCATATTGACCGACAACTTGTCAGTTGTGTGCAAATGGTAGGACACATCCCTGGTGAGTTGGCTTTTAGGAGCCAGTTATCCCGGTAAAGGAATTCTGGAATTAATTGCCATCTGTGAAGGTCTGAATCTACCACCACCACTTTTGTGAAGACTGGAGGAGCGAAGTGAGGTCAAATGGGAGAACAGCAAACTAATAGTGTTCAGATCGGACCATGAAGCATAGAAAATTCCTGTGTATCCGCAGGATAGGAAGGTGGAAGTAGATATCTTGCAGGTCAACAGACACAATCTAGACTTCCATTTCCAGTGCTAGAAGAACCAGAGCTAGGGACAGGATCACTAGCCCCTCTCCTGCTCTGGAACACACTCCACAGTACCCATTACTAGTAAGGTCAGAACCTCTTGCTGAAGGACAGTCAGATGGTCTGGCAGGAGTACTGGTAACTGGAAGAGATGGTTGGGGGTTCTGCTGGAAGGATAGGCCATACTCCTTTCCACAATCTACAAGACCCAAAGGTCTGGAATCCTCAAAACTTGTGAAAGGTCTGAGGGGTCCAAACGTGTGAAAATGGGATGTCTGTCCCCAAAATGACTGTGTGTGTTCGGACAAGGGTAACTATGGCTGTTTCCCTGTAGTGGTTGGGGAAGAAGAGGAGGAGGGAGAAAGGGGTAGAGCATCTGTTCTTCCCTTGCTTTGTCCTCTCTACTATTTGTAGAGGGAAGATCCCCTGTTGTTGGTGCTGCTGTTGGGTGTATTGCTGATGGCCCCAAAAGTAAATCCCCTGCTGAAACCTCAGATTATATTGTGGGAAAGGCATCAGGTGTTACCTTGCTTTGTCCTCTCTACTATTTGTAGAGGGAAGATCCCCTGTTGTTGGTGCTGCTGTTGGGTGTATTGCTGATGGTCCCAAAAGTAAATCCCCTGCTAAAACCTCAGATTATGTTGTGGGAAAGGCACCAGGTGTTAGCTTGGAAAAATAACAAGCTTGCACTACTAGGCTCTCCAGGGATGGGTGAGACGAGAGGAAGGTGGGACCTCCTGGAAATGGCTTATAGTGTCAGGTATCGGTTCCAGAAATCTCAGTAGAAGTTATTGTTTTTTTCAAATAGCTAGACTATGTTCTGTTAGGGCCTTATTGAAAGGAAGTAACAATTCTACTGTATGGGGGGTTAAATGTACAACCTCAATAAGGGGGTCTGATCTTTGTTTCTATGGACGGCACTTGGAGGTATTAGCGACCCTCCTAATGACCGAGTGGTATGAATGAACCTCTGGTAGGGGCAAACCCGTTAGAGAGAGAAGCTCCCTCTCTGGTGAAGTGTCAATACCACTTGCATCTTTCAGGCCTGTAAAGTCCAGGTCCAGTGTATACTAACCATCCTAATCATCTGTATTTAGATCTGAGCCCCAAAGAAGAAAGTGCCTTCTTCTATTAACCTTTGGCCTCTCCTGGAGCGATAAAGTTGATGGTTAATTAATGGAAGAGAGTCTGTTCGAGTGGTCAGCTGAACTGGTGGAGTCAGAAGAGGTGGAAGAATCAATAGTAGCAGCACCAGGGTATTGTCAGTGGCGTTAGTGGAATTAGAGACGTCATCTGTGGCACCAGAGAGGTGTTTTGGTCTGGCGCTGAAGGCGAGTAAGAAGGGCTGTTCAGTGGAGGTGGTAGCCGCGGCGCTGATCCCGAATGCTGTGGTGGCACTGAGTCTGTGTTGCTGACCATGATAATGCGGGCTAGGGAAGAAAGGGTGAAAAGGGCGTTGAGTGGAATGACGCTGGTAGCCCTCCAGTGCTCGACAAGAGCAAGTCATTGGGCCTGTGGGACCAGCGAGCACTCTAGAAGGGACCACAGATCTGCTTAAAATGCTTAACGTGTCACTCAGGGATGCTGAAGGGTCCTCCACCCAACAAATGGGAAAATATGGGCAAAGCTGACTGGCCATGGGCCTTCGGATCGATGATGCAGAAAAATTGACTCCGAAGCCAGCTGCAGGTCTGAAGAAACCACATGCGCCATAGACTCCATGGGGACTACCATTGGTTCCTTGTCCGACATTGAATGTGGCAAAGTCTGGGTTGTGGAGACTTACTTCTTGAAGTATGTCGGAGAGACTCATGCCTCTTCTATAAATTTTTCTTTTTTCTTCGGGGACTTTGATGAAGATGGCTACTGCAGCAACTTCAATCACTGTCTCGATTTTGTCGTCCCCAGTGCTTGTCTTGTGCTAGGCCATAAACATCTTTGCCTCTTGTTCTTTATTCACCTTTGGATGCATATACTGACATGATTTGCAGGCCTGTGGGTCGTGGTCAAATCCCAGGCACCAGAGGCACGTGTTGCAGGATTTCTGATGGAGATTTGGCCATTACAATCTCTGTATGGTTTAAAGCCATACCGCTCGGCTGGTATCATCGTGAGGTAACTGTAACCAAACTTTTTATATTTTTTAAGAAATCGCCCATGACATCAACACTCCTGAGAAGAGTTTGGAGTGCTCCAGAATGTACAGGTGTAGCACAAAGAAGGAAACTGATGTCAGCACTCCTAAAGGTGAATTTTATGGCTCTAGTGACTTCGCAGTGATGCCACTTATGGCAATGAAGTGGAGCCAGCACATCATATTTGCATAGGAGAGCTATTGAAGAGTTTCCGGATCCTGATTGGCACTGGGGATATTCAAAAAGATGAGGAATTTGCAGGTAGAAGTGTCCATCAGAAAGTAAAGATCTGTGAGATGTTGTCAGAGTTAAGAGCATGAGAGACACAGAGGAGTACGTTTAGAGTGAGTAGAGAAGATAATGAGGAAGAATGAGTGAAGAAATGTATAAACTAACAAGGATTAAATGAGGTGAGTTAGGAAAGTGACATAATGAGCAATCAGTTAGTTATAGTTAGTAAATAACTGTTTAAGTGAGGAGTTTGTTACAAAATGGCCCCAGGCTATTTGTCACTGACAAACACCTCTATTTCATAACCAGCAGCACTTTGAAGTTTGAGTGAAGTCAACAACCATACAAGTATCAGAATCCAGACAAAATGGACTCATGCTATACATATTAGGACTTTGGCTCTAATCCGTCCCCAAATGGCCATTATAATACCACTTTCAGTCATTTTGTTTCTGGTGCACTCAATATAGGCAATAGTTTATGACTGAAAGGATTTTAGCTCTGGGAATGGTCAATGTACATTAGAAGCATAAAAAGATAGAAGTATTCACAGATCTTCAATAGCACTGGACAGCAGATTATCAGCAACAGAGCAGCAAAGGGGAAACAGCATTCTTGATCCTCTGAGGAAGAGCAACCCAAACATACTATTCATTGCTGATGAAAAACAACATGAAATGTATAAGGGGTGAAACATTTTGATTAAATGCTCATAAGACAGCACATGCCATACTTAAATTCAAGGTTTAAGGACCTAAAGGATCAATATCTGATAAGGTACTTTAGAGGGCAGATTCGGGTGCTAGGTAGGAAGCTATTTGTAGAAAAGCTACTTTGGGGCTTTCACTCTACCATTTTTGATTATTTCTCATAAAGCAAGCCCACCATTGTTTTAGGTGTAAACAAAATTGTGGAGACAACCACAGACCTATAATTACCAGCATCTTGAATTGCAATGATCAGTACTCAGTTCTTAGTGCTCCCAGGGAAAGTGTAAAAATCACCTTATGATTATTAATTGGACCTCTCACAATTTTTGGCAGGCAAAGACAACATTCTACCCTGGAAAAAATATACCTGAAAGAAAAAGTTAGCTCCTTCGCTCTGATTGTTATATTTCTTTTAAGTCAAAACAGTCTATGATCTGTGATGAGATAGTGGCACGAAGGAGATGTGATCTTGGTGTGATGAACACCTAGTCAAACTGTTTGAATTTATATCCGGAAAAACTTGTGTTGGCAACCATTAAGTACAAATTACCTAGAAATAGAGGGTGTATTAAGTGACTGCAGCAACCTGATAACTGAATGTCCTCATTATAGGTGATTATGAAAGTATGTAGAAAATGGATAAATTGCTAAGAAGTATAAAAAACAAGAAAGCTGCAGAGGGCACTATGTGATGCTCAGGATTTAAGTTAATATGAGTATTAGTACTATTTAAAATTTTACACCCTAAAGAAGGGGTTATAATAACACACAAGAAACTAAATTTAAAATTAGCTGTTACTACTATAACTTTCATATAAATACAATGTTGAAAATATTCATTTAATAACAATAGTGTTATGGTTATTTATACTCCCCTTCAGAATTATGCATTTCAAGTTTTGGATCCTATTATGAAAAACCCCTCTGTTAATCAGTTAACATCCCATTTGAAAAATTGGTGAGATTTTAATCATTTGTGGCCACAATTACTATCACACGTGATTGATTCATAACAAACAGTCAATCAGAAATATAAGGCTTCAAAGGGAAGGACCATCTGCTCTGAGATGTTTGTATTTAAATGAAATCTTTACTCAGACATTATCAGATCTTCCCCAAGTTAGGATGATGTGTTAATTCGTTTGATATCTACATCAACCTCAAGACACAGGCCGTAGGCATCAGGTGCAGTGGTTGTTCCAGGCGTCAGGTTTCTTTGTCCTCAGCAGGCTCTGAGTATTTCTTTAGTGATTCTTTTGAACAGAGCTGCTGGAGATCCGGTCTTTGTTGTAGGGAGTCAGTCCTCACAGGAGTTCTGGAGATTGCTGGCTGCAGGACAAGGCCATCTTTGGCGCAGAATCTCAGGAAACTGCAGGCGGGCCAGTAGGGCTGAGGCCAAGCCAGTTCTTCTCTGCATTCTCCTCTGCTGGCCGTCTTCTTTCATCCTTCTTCTTCGTAGGTATCAGGAATCTGCATCCTGGGTTCAGGACTGCCCCCTAAATACTGCATTTAGGGGGCATTTTATGGGTCTCTGCGTCAGGTACCAATAAAATTCTGACCTAAGGGTGACTACACCCTTGGTGTGCTCACCCTATGTGGGAGAGGGGGCACAATCCCTAACACTGATTGGAGAGTGCCTGCCATCTGCAAGATGGTGGGCACTGAAGGGTGAGCTTCACCTCGCCTCTCCCACCTGAGGGGTGGGGTTGGCATAGGTGGGCACACCTTTTGGGTTGTTCTAATTTTTCCTGCCTGGCCTCCCACCCAAAAGGGGGAGAGACAGGAAGAGGGCCAGCTCCTGATAGCAGGAGAGGCTCGGGGTCATGTTACAAAGGTGGAAGGCCTTTGAAGCTCCCCTACCACAGATAACCTGGGGGAGGTGTGACCACCTCCGCCCAGGAAAGGCTTAGTTTTTGGGCTGAGGAAGCAAAGGCTCCCATCCCATTGGTCCAGAAACATGTCTTGTGATGGCAGGCTGGTGGTTACCAGTTAGGGAACCCACCAGAGGCTGTTCTCTTTTTCAGGGTGCATCTCTAAGATGCCCTCTGAGTGCTGAGGTTCCGTGACGATTTGAACCCGTGTTTTCAATGTTGTCGGAAATACATAATATTGGTATTAGCGAACCGCAAATGATCCATTTAGCATATCCTGGTGTTTTCGCTACGATACGAGCAAGAGTACTCCTGTTATGAACACATTTCTGATCTACCCACGGCATCCATCTTAGATCATGGCAGCCATTTTGTCTTTCTTGCCCTCACATACGCAATAACCTCTGATCACTTCATTTCGATTAAGGACACGTAGCCTTAGCCGGAGATTCACCTCTTTCATGACACGTGCACCTTAAACCAGATCACGCTGTAGCTACATGACTTGACAAAGGCTGCCTCCTCTGCCCGAGGCCAGCCCAACTGAACTGGTTCTCGTGTCCATTGTCCCGATCATGATTAGGCGGCCGAAGCCGGTAGCCTTGCCCATTTACAACCCACAAACATCTCTTATCCCGCTTCTCTATCTTCCACACCTGGCTCCGTTCCTTTCTTTCTGAATCTTTATTAGGGGGAGGTAACGAAATTTACGATGAGGCGGTCCGGCTCTTGAATACAATATTGACAAGGGATTGTGATGAACTAGTGGGAACCCCTCTTCGTAGATGTTTTGTATCAGATTTTATCAACGGTTCCTGTGTACGCCAAATATTTATTGTTTATGACACAAAGGTTTTGGGAATGTACCAACATGTGAAGAATTCGCCTGAAGGCCAAAATTTAGTATATAAGGAGCAACCCTCTTTGTACAATTTGAACAGGCTCCTAGATACTGCCCATGCGTAGTTTCTGTGACTTCTGTGTCCCTGCAGTAATAAACCTTTGGTCTTTGACGCCACCATCGAGAAGCCCGTGTTTCTGTTCATTTGTGCACCAAGGCAGGTGGAACTCCGGGGTCTTTGGGTGTTGTTCCCTGACACCTCTGGACGGAACCAAAAAGTCCAGAACTCCAATTGACGCCCAACGTGGGGCGACGTCATTCGGTACCGGTCCAAAAGCCTGAAGAGTTCGAGAAGCTTCGTGTGAAGATTCCTGAGGGAGGCGCCCCACTTCATCGATCCCGGCATATCGCAAAAGTGGCCCGAAGTTCTCTTCCACGAGGGTTCCCGTTCAGGACGGCTGCAGTGGGCCGTTGCCTTGACCGTCGCCCTGTCTTGGACCCGAGGTGCAGTCCTTAGTACAGCGAAACGTGACGGGTTTCTCCTTGGTGACGTCTTCAGTGCCTCAGTTAAGTATTTAGTGGTTGCTAGCTAGTGGGTTACTTTGAGAGGGTTGTTAAAATCCTTTTTGGTTCCTGGTTTGGTTTGGTTTCGTAAGATTATCATTGATTGTTCTGGTTACGATAATCTATTTGGTTCAGTTTGGGTATCGATACATCAGTTCGTTTTGATAGGCCTAAGTTCTTGGTTCAGGTGCACATATCTGTTTTGTGTTTTGTTTGTTTTGTGTTCCGGACTGAAAAATGGTAAGTCGGAGAAACTGTATGTTGTCTTGTTTCGGTTGCAACAGTGATTCACGATTGGAGGACTCATGTCTGGTTCCTCCGATTGGGACTCCTTTATATGACTTGTACTGTAAACATGGTGTGGGTCCTATATCTTATAATGAGGTGTGGGTCCGCTACACCGAGAAAGATGGTGTCCTTAGTTGGCCAATGCATGGTAGTTTTGAACCCGAAATTCTTGATAATTTAGAAGCGAAATTGTTTAGGAAGAAAGCCCGGCCGGCAATGTTTGATTCTTTCCGTTACTGGCGAAAAGAATCCAAACAGAGAGAAATGAAAAAGTTAAAGAAAGAACAGAAAGAGAAAGAAGAGTTGACTCTAGAGCAAGCAACTAAACAGTTGCAAGATTACGAGTGTGAGAAGGCCATAGAGGTGGCCATTAGAGAGCATAATTTAGCGATCGACAAGTGCTATCCTGCCTTGCCATCGAAAACAGCTAAGATACTAGAGGACCCCGAAAACGATCCTCTGTTGTCTTATCTGTTACGGTCACCTCCACCGTATGCACAAGGTGCTACGACTCCACTTGTACCAAATGTTCAATTGCCGGTTGCTGGACAACCTGGTATTCCTGCTCCTGCCCCTCAGAATCAAGCTCCTGTACCTCCTGTGGTTAATGTGAATGTTCCTACGGCTCCTCCTCTTCCTGGATTGCCGACTTCTATACCTGTATCTGTCTCGCTTACACCTACTGCTCCACAAACTATTTTTCTCGATACTCCTACTGTTCCGCTATCTGTTCCTACTTCCACTGTGTTCTCTACGTCTGCGAGTGTGTTGACTCCACTTTCTGTTCGTCGAAGAATCACTGATTCTGTGTCTAATATGCTGTCTCCTTTCTATAAAACTTTAATTAAGACTCCTACTTCCGACTCTGTTCAGAGACGTAGTCAGCATCCAAGCACTGAGGAACGGGGAATTTTAGATTCCACGGCTCTCAGATGGATTTCGAAGAGTAGGAGATATAGTACGAGAGATGTGTTAGATACATTTATGCAGTGGAAGGAACCAACGCAACGGTATGTCTTTGATGAGATGTGTTCGTTGTTACGTGAGGAGATAGAAGAAGATGATGTTGAATCGAATTTAGAAGACTTAATTAAGGTTCAGAAAGAGTTTGCTGCTGGTATGATAGTAGGTGAAAATATAGAAGAAGCGATGGAACTGATCTTAAGTTTTAGAAATGATCCATCTCTTCGTTCACCGAGAGATTTAGACAAAGGTAAGACGAAGCTGAGTCGCCAATATCCAATGAGGGAGGTTCCTCCAATTTGGCGTGAAGCTGTGCAAGCTGATGCTCTTAATGGTGTTGTAGCTGCTCCGGCGCAATTCCAAAGGGTGTGGATACACATTCCGTGGAAGCGAGCCGAAGTGCTAGCAGTGAAACAGGCCTTACCAGATCCGCGTAAGAATCCTGCTGGATATTACAAGGAATTAACGCAGACAGTTGAGGCTTGTATAATGAACTTAGCAGACATTGATATGTTATTTGGAAATGTAGTTCCTCAACCAGTGTGGGCTAAAATTCGTAGAGAGGATCATCAAGTTGCCTTAGGTGGTGATTGGGCAGCTATCACTGCAGCAGATGGTCAGCAAACGGGTGGTGCAAAACCTGAACCCCTAATTGCTAATCTTCCGGGTAGAATAATAGACTTAATGAAGACTCTGATGCCCGCATTACGTGTTAATTGGGACAAGTTATCTGCATGCAGGCAAAAGAAAGACGAAAGTGTCTCCGACTTTTTCACGAGGTTCGAAGAGACTTTTGTAGATCATAGTGGTCAAGATATGAGCACGGAAGGAGGACAGAGACTGTTTGTCGATAAATTTGTGCATAACTTGTTACCTGAGTTATGCAATAAATTAAAGGATTCAGAGAGTGCGTGGGCTGTTTCTACAACTGCGCAAATACTTGCAACTGCACAATATTACGAAAATAGGGATAGAGAGGAAAAAGAGAAATCAGACAAGAAAACGAAAGATTTAAAGACTAAAGTTCTTTTGCAACAGGCGTATCCGCCTCGCACGAATCAGACTAATATGCAACAAAATTCGTATCAAAGGACAGATTATAGTTCACCGAGGCCTCAATATCAGTGGACCCAGTGTGCGTACTGTAAGAAAGAGGGTCACTACAAGAATGAATGTCCGATCTTAGCGCAAAATAATGCAGCAGCAGCTCAGAGAGGTCGTGGTGGTTTTGTGCAGAATTCTAGAGGTCGAGGGCGAGGTGCTATGCCTCCACAGACGAATGATCGTCCTTCCAATCACTTTGATCAAAGAAATGGACAGTCAGACCAGCAAAATAGATCTCAACAATATCTTGTTGAGGACTATTGTGAAGTGGATGAGGGATTTCAGCAAAGTGGGTACTAGGACAGCCATGGACAGAGAGAGGGAGTAGTACCAGTTCCAGTGGATCAGACTGGGCCTTATGTCGCAGTAGCAACATCAGGTGTAGTCGAACCGTTTCTGTTGGATACTGGTGCCGCAAAAAGTTCTATCATTCATGCGAAACTCCCTGGCGCACCTTTGTCCGGCTCAACAAATGTTTCTGTAGGTTTTTCAGGCGCCCCTGTTTACAACCCCATATCTGGCCCTTTGTCTATTTCTGTTGGACCGTGTCAATTGAAAGCACCCCTGATTTTGACGACGGGTTGTAATGAAAATCTGCTTGGTTTAGACTTGTTAAAACGACTATATGCGACATTGTACTGTTCTCCGGAAGGGGTACAGCTTACATTGGGTAAAAGAATCACCTCTCCGATGTACTTGTCAATGGATGCACTCCCGCCAGAGCTGCGTTCACTCCCTGATTCTCTTTGGGCGACTGGTCCTAATGATGTAGGCCTTTTAGAAATACCACCATATGTAGTAACTTTGAAAGCAAATGTGAAGTTCCCAAGAATTCCTCAATACAAAATATCCAGTGAAGGTGAGCGTGCACTTTTACTGATTGTGCAAGATTTGATTCAGAAAGGTGTAGTTGAAGAAACTAGAGGAAATGTTTGTAATAGTCCTGTATTACCGATTTTGAAACGAACTGATCCTACAAAGCCTCCAGTGTATAGGTTTGTCATCGACCTCAGAGAAGTCAATAAGATTGTGGTACCGCAGTTTCCTGTGGTTCCAGACATTACTGCCTTGTTAACATTGATTCCTGCTACAGCTACTTGGTTTTCAGTTATCGACTTGAAGAATGCCTTTTTCAGCATTCCGATAGCCGAGGAAAGCAGAGATATTTTCGGCTTCTGTCTAGGAGGTCGCAGTTTCAGATTTAAACGCGCTCCACAGGGCTACTGTGAGAGCCCATCTATTTATAGTCAAGCATTAAAAAGTCAGTTAGATTCCTTTGTCCTTCCTCCAGGTTCTGCTCTAGTACAGTATGTAGATGATCTTCTAGTGGCTGCCGATGACAAAGAAACTTGCGAAGCAGCTACGGTTTCGTTATTACATCACTTGTCTAATATGAATCACAAGGTATCATCTTCAAAAATGCAATACTGCTGCCAAGAAGTGACCTACCTAGGTCATCTCTTGTCAAAGGAGGGAAGGAAGTTGACCCCAGAGAGAATAAAAGCAATTACGCAGATGAGTGTTCCACGCACACAGAGAGAAGTACGTGCCTTTTTAGGTATTACCTCTTACTGTAGGCAGTGGATCCCAAATTTTTCTCTTTTAGCGAAACCATTGGTAGCTTTGACTGGGAAAAATGTTCCGAGTCCGGTGCCATGGTCTGATGAATGTCAGGAGAGTTTTTCTGAGTTACGAAAAGCACTGTGTTCAGCTCCTGTATTGGGTACACCCGATTACAGTAAGCCATTCACGCTCTACGTTCACGAGAGAGAAGGTTGCGCGTTGAGTGTTCTGACACAGAAGTTTGGTGATAAACAACGCCCTTGTGCGTATTTCTCATCAACATTGGATCCGGTAGCTAGAGCGTTACCTAGTTGTTTGAGAGCTACAGCGGCAGCTGCGGCTTCCATTCGACAATCTGCTGGTTTGGTGATGAACAACATGCTAGTGGTCATGGTTCCTCATGCGGTGGATACACTCATGAATCGAACCAAGACACAACACCTTACCAGTGCGAGACTATCTGGTTACGAGCTGACATTACTAGCGAGTCATATTCAGATCAAAAGATGTAATGTACATAGTCCGGTAAACCACGTCCCAGCAGAGCAATGGGTCAAACATTATGAGGTGCAGTTCAGCCACACGGAACGGATCTCCCTCACTACCATTAGGGAAGATGCCAGTGTGCAGCCTGAATTGTCCTCATCTGATCACGTTGTTTTTACCGAAACCGAAGCTATTTCTGCTCTTAAACAAGTGCAGAATGGCAAAGCCCCCGGCATAGATTGCATCCCCGCGGACCTCTTCAAATATGACCAAAAACACTGGGTCCCGTATATATTAAACTTAGCAAACGCTATAGCCAGGGGCACTAGGATCCCAAACTCCTGGAAAGGGGCCGAGATTTTGCCAGTGCATAAAAAAGGGGATAGATCTGATGCGGGAAATTACCGCCCCATCAGCCTCATCGACGCCCTTCAAAAAGTAATAGCCAGAATGTTGTTGGGGAAGATTCATTTGTGGATGATAGAAGAAGATATCCTGTCTCCAATGCAGGCTGGGTTTAGGGCACACATTAGCACAGTTGATCAGATCTTAAGATTTGTCATGATCTATTGGAAAACTGTGCTACTGAGAGATGGGAAGATCTTCGCTGCATTTGTGGACCTCAAATCAGCGTTTGATCTGGTCCCAAGAGGGAAGATGTGGGCTGCACTGAGAAGGATGGGGGTTCCTTCTGCACTTCTAGATCTTACCATTAGGATGCACGAGGGTAACTTCGCAAGAGTCAGATGGGGTCGTCAGGGCCAGGTTACCGAATCCTTCCCCGTGACCCGTGGTGTGAGGCAGGGTTGTGTCCTGGCCCCCACCCTATTTGTGCTCTTCATTAATCAGGTGGTTAAGTTCCTTTCAGACACCCCCACTGATGCTCCTTCACTGGGTGGGACAAAATTCCCACTTTTAATTTTTGCAGACGATACCCTCATATTGGCCAAAACGCAGAAGGGTTTACAGGTTGCAATAAACAAATTTATGGATTTTTGTAATTTGAATGATCTTGAGATTAATATTAACAAAACCAAGTTTATGGTCTTGACCAAGAAAAAGCCATTGAGGGGCAATATTCTAATGAATGGGTCCAGACTGGAACAGGTAGATGTAATGACCTATCTTGGTGTTACCTTGGATTACAGGTTAAAATGGAAAGAGCAAGTAGAGGCACTCTGTCTGAAATTTGCCCGCTTGACTGGCTGTCTAGTAAAAGAGCAGCGGCGCTCCCTGACTAAAAGAGTACTGCCCGCGCTCAAAATCTACAGTGCTAAAATCAGCTCAGCGATATTGTATGGGGCAGATATTTGGGGTTGTGTGGACTTGGCTGTCCTGGATAGGATACAGAATAAATTTCTTCGTAACCTAGTTAGTCTCCCCCCATCAACACCAGTCCTTCCACTTCTGATGGATATGGGCATGCACACCATTAAACATCAGGCCCAGTACAGGATGGTGGCTCTATGGAGACGCATATGGTCCACCCCGGAACTGGCCATGTTTGCCCATGAGCTTCAAGATGTGAGACTGCAACAAGGGGCAGGCAATATACCGTGGCTAAAGCAAATCAAGAACACCCTTATTGAAATGGGCCTACCTTTGCTATGGTCAGAGCCGGGTTCCCAAACCTTTCCTACTAAGGATGAATTCAAAGTTTTTTTCTGGTCCATGGTAAAAACGGAACATGTTGCACTTTCTGAGAAAGCGAACTTGACAGGCCAGTTTTTGCTCCACAAAGTAATTCCTAACAAAGAAGTATATTGGGATGTAATCCTTAAAACATTGGATAGGAAATTATATCATCAATTCCGTGTGGGCACATTGCCCCTGAGGGCCTTTACTAGCGGCTGGCAGGGGCTGGAGTCAAGCTTCTGTCCCTGTTGTGCCGTTTGTGAAGAAACACTAGGCCATTTTTTATTTGTTTGTACTGCCTATCACGAACCTCGTAAAAAGTGGCTGAAACCTGTATGTACTAGACTAAACACCCGAGTGAGTAGTGAAGCATTGTACACCTTGAAAACGAATACTTCTGAATGGCTAACTATAGGATTGGCGAAATTCCTCGGGTGGGCTTGGTTGATAAGGTCTAAGTCAATCAGTTCATAATTCACGATCTAAACAACCTGTATACCATGTTCCCTGACTGTTTCTTTGGTCTATGAATTTAATAGCATTGATGATCTGCTACTTTTATATATGCTTAAATGATTTTACCATTTCCCTTGACGTCTTTATATGTATGTTTAATAGAGATCTTAACCTCATTTGTTTTTCTTTTTTTTTTTTTTTCTCAACGATTGGTTTTGTTCCTTATTTTCTGTTTTGGTTACTGTATGTATTTGGATATTTATATCGTTATGACTATGCTGTATCTATTGTAGACTATGTAAATCTTTTGTATATATGTGTCTTTTATGATGAAAAATCGAAATAAAGACGTTAAAAACTGAAACTGTAAAGTATTAAATCCAGCAACGCTGTTGCCGGCTAATCAAGAGTCGAGTGATTCCGAGCCACATGATTGTTGCTTTAAAACGGAGGAAGAGACAAAAGGACGAATTGACTTAAAGGACACTCCATTATCAGATCCAGATGGCACGTTGTATGTGGATGGGTCATGTTTTAAATTGGAGAATGGTGATGTGACTGCTGCTTACGCAGTAACGACTTTGAAGACGATTGTGGAGACTGCAAGAGTGAGTCAGAATTCTGCCCAAGCTGCAGAATTAATAGCTTTAACCAGAGCGTGTGTTTTAGCTAAGGGAAAGAGAGTGAATGTTTTTACAGATAGTCAGTACGCATTTGGCGTGGCCCATAGTTTTGGCCGTTTGTGGAGAGAAAGAGGTTTCATTACGTCCCATGGGACTAAGATTCAACATGGTCAGCTAGTTAACGACTTGTTGGAATCTCTAACCTTGCCGACTGAAGTTGCAATTGTGAAGTGCAGTGCTCATAAAGCAATCACGGATGATGTTGGTCGTGGGAATGCTTTTGCTGATGAGACCGCTAAACAGACAGCTAGAGACATGATGAGCAGAATGTATGTTACTACGTCTGCAAGATGGATTGCTGAATCTGGAATGTGTGAGAATACAATGGAAAGTGTGAAAGAGATTCAGAAAGAGGCAACTGAGGAAGAGAAACGTGTATGGAGAGAGAGTACGGGCAAATTGGATTCGAATGGGTGTTGGATTGATTTGACAGAACAGCAGCGTTGGATGTTGCCTGATGCGTATGTGCTTGCAGTGGTGACGATGGCGCATGGAGTAGCGCATATAAGTTCTAAAGGAATCTGTAAGATGTTGGCTCCAGTCTGGAAGAATGATGGGATCAGTAAGTGTGCAGAGAGAGTGGTGAAAAATTGTATGGTATGCCTAATGCATAACCCTGGCAAGGGAACTCCAACTCCTGCTGGTCACTTCGCTCCTCCTTCCTGCCCCTTTGAAGTGATTCAGTTAGACTTCATTCACATGGATCGCTGTAATAATTTGAAATATGTCCTGGTGGTAGTCTGTGCTTTTTCCAGATGGATCAAAGCATACCCATTAAAGGACAACACTGCCCTATCAACAGCCAAAATTCTTCTCAAAGAATATTTCCCTAGATTCGGTATGCCACGGATTGTATGGTCAGATAACGGAAGTGAGTTTATAGGGAAAGTTATGCAGAGTGTGTGTGCAGGCCTAGGTCTGAAACAAAAGTTCCACAGTGCGAACCATCCCCAGTCTGCTGGTTTAGTGGAGGGTTACAATGGCACCCTCAAGCTGAAACTAGCTAAAATACAAGCATCCACAGGTTTAGCCTGGCCAGACGCACTTCCTTTGGCTTTGTTATCCACGAGAGCAACTGTACATTCTAGAGTGGGACTTAGCCCGTATGAGATAGTGTTTGGCCGCCCGGCAAATATTTGGGGTGTGCCAAGGCCTAAGGAGTTTTGTTCTCTAGAATATCCTATGTTAATAGACTACCTTTACGACTTGACTGCTAAATTGAGTCTTATTCACCAACAGGTTTTCGATGCTTTACCAAAGCCTCCGGAGAGTCCAGGGCATCAGCTGAAACCAGGAGATCAAGTGGTCATCAGGAATTTCGCGAGGACAAAGAATCTTCAGCCCAGATACATCGGCCCCTTCCAGGTCCTGCTTGCAACGAGAACAGCAGTTCGTGTAGCTGGTCGCAAGCATTGGGTGCACGCATCCCATGTTAAGCGTGTACCTTTGCCACTTCCTTACGACGACTGGGTGAAGAAGGGAATTGGTGCCTCCGAGTTTGAACGCACGCCAAAGTTCATCCCTTTCAGCGATGCCGAATTGATTACTGACACTCCGAAATCTGACTCTCCTCCTGAAAAGACTCCTTTGAACTCTGAACATTTGTCTCCTGCATCAGAAAAAACTCTGTCATCTGCGAACTTGAACACTGCAACAGATACCAGTGATACGCTATTTGCCGATCAAACAGTACCTGCGAAGCAAAGATATAATTTACGACTTCGTAAAATGGACAAATAAAGCAGGCAACTGCATATTGTGATATTTTAAAATATTGAACTTTTGCCTTCAGCCAGGAAGTTTGCTATTGTTTTATTGTTTTTGAAATTGCCTTGCCGTCTGGGTAGCCGTAGGGTCGTGGCTGTGTGCCTAGTTGAATCTGCGGGGGTCTGACACAAGGTCGATCTTTCTGTTAGTTCTGGGAACTCCCAGGGCTGATAGAGGCATTTTCATCTACGTACACATCATCAGTGGTCGCGAGCGGATTGTAGAAGATGGAGCTTCCTGCGCTGCAACGAGAAAATGTGATTTATGTTCGCAGAAACAGACTTTACAGAATTCTTCATAGCAAATGCTTTTTGATGCAATGTGCCATTACATTTCTAATTGTTTTGATAACGTTGGTGGGTGGAATCGTTTTCGGTATAAGTTTGATTTATGTGCCAGTAACTACAGTACCTCCCCTTAATCCTGTTACTTCTACTGTTTCCTCTATACACTCTTTTCACTCGTTTCCTGAACATGAGCAAGCCCGACGCTCAGAATTCATTAATAACACTTTTGTACAGCTCTTGCACCAACACCAACTGGTAGTTAACACTACAGACTGCTGGGTGTGTGGCTTGATACCCCACACTATGGATAAAGGCATTCCCTATCTGGTTTTGCCTTTCAGCCACAATGGATCATTTCAGGCCCTTCAAACCATCTTTGCTTATGCCCTTGAAACCTATCCTCCGCGTCCACCACGTTCCACTAAATATAACTCTGCCAACAAAGCTTTAGTCCAGGGAATTATTGACATGATCAAGGACGTCAATAATACTCCATCATACCCTAGAGACGAATTGCGAGTATATTTAAGTTGGAATTCTTCAGAGTATCGCCTTAGTTTGGGAGAAAGCAAGCGTAAAAGCTCAACTCCAGTCTGGGTCGTACCTCACCGAGGTCAGGTCTGTTTGCAAGGTAATGGGAGAAATCCGAGAGCTCAGCTAGGGAGGAGTGAGTGCGTAGAGACTTATGTGTTTCCGGCTAACTCTTCCCCTGCCTTTCTTACTGCTAGGGGTACCTACTTCATCTGTCGAGACAGAGCTTATACATGGTTGCCTGCCGACTTTTCAGGCTCATGTTATATTGCTCGATTGTTGCCTCCAACATACACTGCTTCATCTGACTACCACAGAACCAGAGTAGCGAGAGGTGTCTTCAGCAAGGAAGATACCGCTGGTCAGGAAGCTGGAGACTTCTTCAAAGGCTTCCTTCCGTTCTGGGGGCCTATGGCCAATAGTAGAAACATACGTCAGCTAACACGGGTGGTTGAATCTACTATTACCGAAACTGCTGGTGCCCTTAGCAATTTGACAGCTGAGCTTCAGGCGGATAGACTCATGACGTTGCAGAACCGTATGGTTCTAGATGTTATACTTGCAGATCGAGGTGGGGTATGCAGAATGATCCAATCGAGCTGCTGTGTCTTTATTCCTAATAATGCTCCAACAGTCTACGAGGCGATCTCTAAGCTACACAAGATTTCCGACTCTATACACGTAGACAAGGGAAACTGGTCCTTCATGGAGTGGTTTTGGACTCTGATCTCAGCATGGGGATGGAAGGTTCTAATGGTCATTGGTGTCATCTTAGTATTTCTCTTCTCATGCTGCCTGATTATCCAGTGTGGTCCAGCCCTGTGTAGTCTTTGTGCTGCAACCTGTTTTAGGAAACCACCTGCGTTTGGAGAAAAGGCACGAGAAAGGATGATGATACAACAACATGTCACTGACCTGATGAGCATAGAACTAGATTCTGACATAGACTGAGTAATTGCCTATGTAAGGGCAAAAGGAGGGTCTGAGGTTCCGTGACGATTTGAACCCGTGTTTTCAATGTTGTCGGAAATACATAATATTGGTATTAGCGAACCGCAAATGATCCATTTAGCATATCCTGGTGTTTTCGCTACGATACGAGCAAGAGTACTCATGTTATGAACACATTTCTGATCTACCCACGGCATCCATCTTAGATCATGGCAGCCATTTTGTCTTTCTTGCCCTCACATACGCAATAACCTCTGATCACTTCATTTCGATTAAGGACACGTAGCCTTAGCCGGAGATTCACCTCTTTCATGACACGTGCACCTTAAACCAGATCACGCTGTAGCTACATGACTTGACAAAGGCTGCCTCCTCTGCCCGAGGCCAGCCCAACTGAACTGGTTCTCGTGTCCATTGTCCCGATCATGATTAGGCGGCCGAAGCCGGTAGCCTTGCCCATTTACAACCCACAAACATCTCTTATCCCGCTTCTCTATCTTCCACACCTGGCTCCGTTCCTTTCTTTCTGAATCTTTATTAGGGGGAGGTAACGAAATTTACGATGAGGCGGTCCGGCTCTTGAATACAATATTGACAAGGGATTGTGATGAACTAGTGGGAACCCCTCTTCGTAGATGTTTTGTATCAGATTTGATCAACGGTTCCTGTGTACGCCAAATATTTATTGTTTATGACACAAAGGTTTTGGGAATGTACCAACATGTGAAGAATTCGCCTGAAGGCCAAAATTTAGTATATAAGGAGCAACCCTCTTTGTACAATTTGAACAGGCTCCTAGATACTGCCCATGCGTAGTTTCTGTGACTTCTGTGTCCCTGCAGTAATAAACCTTTGGTCTTTGACGCCACCATCGAGAAGCCCGTGTTTCTGTTCATTTGTGCACCAAGGCAGGTGGAACTCCGGGGTCTTTGGGTGTTGTTCCCTGACACCTCTGGACGGAACCAAAAAGTCCAGAACTCCAGTGCATGGTATAATAAATCCCAACACTGCCATCAGTGTGGGTTTATTATGCTGAGAAGTTTGATACCTAACTACCCAGAATGTAGTAAAGCCATTATGGTGCTGTGGAGTTCGTAATGACAAACTCCCAGACTATATAATCTATATGGCTTCACTGCACTTAAAATGTCTAAGAATGGACTTAACACTGTAGGGGTACAGTGCGCATGCAACTGTACTCTCACCAGTGGTATAGTGCACCCAGCTAGAGGGGTGGCTGACCTATACCATAGGCAGTGGGATGCATGCATGGCACACAGGTGTGCCATGTCGACTCTTCACTTTTCTCTGCACCAAAACGCACAGCCTGCAATGGCAGTGTGCGTGTGTTAAGGTATAGGGCCTTTAAGGGTGGCACAATATGTGCTGCAGACCATAGAGGTACAAAAGGTGTAGGAGATGGACGGAGCATCTGAACCAATCAAACACTCACACCCAGTCAACAGATCTGGGTTTGATCCATCACCGTTCTTTAGCCCACTCTGCCACCCAAGTTTAGACACGGCCATATGCAAATCAGTCTGACCCTGTGCCTCATGGGAACAGTCCAGCCCGAACTGCCAAGCCATGCCTTCCCTGGACCGGAAACAAGCGTCCTAGGACCGGTTACTGGCATTACAGCCGTCTTCAGCCAGCCTTGCTTGAATCCAGTGGCAAAGTGAGCAAGGGACTCACAACTGAGCATACCCTGTCAACTTATGGCGACAAAGCGGTACAAAAGGGGGTGGTGATGGTCGGAGCATCTGAACCAATCAAACACTCACACCCAGCCAACAGATCTGGGTTTGATCCATCACCGTTCTTTAGCCCACTTTGCCACCCCAATTTAGACATGGCCATATGCAAATCAGTCTGACCCTGTGCCTCATGGGAACAGTCCAGGCCGAACTGCCAAGACATACCTTCCCTGGACCGGAATCAAGCGTCCTAGGACCGGTTTCTGGCATTACAGCCATCTTCAGACAGGCTTTCTTGAATCCAGTGGCAAAGTGAGCAAGGGACTCACGTCTGACATACCCTGCCAACTTATGGCGACAAAGCGGTACAAAAGGGGATGGCCATGTCTGAACTGGGGTGGTGTGGAGTGCAAAAAAAACATGGATTTAAGCCCAGATCTCTGTACTGGGGTGAATGTATGACATGGTTCTGCATTCTGTCCATCAATTGTTGTTTTTGCATTGGTCACCCCTAGTGGGATGGGTATGCTCAGACGTGAGTCCCATGCTCTCCACACCACTGGAGTCAAGCTATCCTGGCTGAAGACGGCTGATAGCCAGAATTCGGTCCTAGGATGCTTGATTCCGGTCCAGGAAAGACATGGCTTGGCAGTTCGGGCTGGACTGTTCCCATGAGGCACAGGGGCAAGGCTGATTTGCATATGGCCATGTCTGAACTGGGGTGGTGTGGAGTGCAAAAAAAACATGGATTTAGGCCCAGATCTCTGTACTGGGGTGAATGTATGACATTGTTCTGCATTCTGTCCATCAATTGTTGTTTTTGCATTGGTCCCCCCTAGTGGGATGGGTATGCTCAGACGTGAGTCCCATGCTCTCCACACCACTGGAGTCAAGCTATCCTGGCTGAAGACGGCTGATAGCCAGAATTCGGTCCTAGGATGCTTGATTCCGGTCCAGGAAAGACATGGCTTGGCAGTTCGGGCTGGACTATTCCCATGAGGCACAGGGTAAAGGCTGATTTGCATATGGCCATGTCTGAACTGGGGTGGTGTGGAGTGCAAAAAAACGATGGATTTAGGCCCAGATCTCTGTACTGGGGTGAATGTATGACATTGTTCTGCATTCTGTCCATCAATTGTTGTTTTTGCATTTTGTCTCCCTAGTGGGATGGGTATGCTCAGACCCGAGTCCCATGCTCTCCACACCACTGGAGTCAAGCTATCCCGCCTGAAGACGGCTGATAGCCAGAAACCGGTCCTAGGATGCTTGATTCCGGTCCAGGAAAGACATGGCTTGGCAGTTCAGGCTGGACTGTTCCAATGAGGCACAGGGTCAAGGCTGATTTGCAAATGGCCATGTCTAAACTGGGGTGGTGTGGAGTGCAAAAAAAGATGGATTTAGGCCCAGATCTCTGTACTGGGGTGAATGTATGACATTGTTCTGCATTCTGTGCATCAATTGTTGTTTTTGCATTTGTCACCCCGAGTGGGATGGGTAAGCTCAGAAGTGAGTCCGATGCTCTCCAAACCACTAGAGTCAAGCTATCCTGGCTGAAGACGGCTGACAGCCAGAAACCGGTACTAGGATGCTTGATTCCAGGCCAGGAAATACATGGCTTGGCAGTTCGGGCTGGACTGTTCCCATGAGGCACAGGGTCAAGACTGATTTGCATTTGGCCATGTCTGAACTGGGGTGGTGTGGAGTGCAAAAAAACGATGGATTTAAGCCCAGATCTCTGTACTGGGGTGAATGTATGACATTGTTCTGCATTCTGTCCATCAATTGTTGTTTTTGCATTTGTCACCCGAGTGGGACGGGTATGCTCAGACGTCAGTCCCATGCTCTCCACACCACTGGAGTCAAGCTATTCTGGCTGAAGACGGCTGATAACCAGAAACCGGTCCTAGGATGCTTGATTCCGGTCCAGGAAAGACATGGCTTGGCAGTTCAGGCTGGACTGTTCCCATGAGGCACAGGGTCAAGGCTGATTTGCATATGGCCATGTCTGAACTGGGGTGGTGTGGAGTGCAAAAAAACCATGGATTTAGGCCCAGATCTCTGTACTGGGGTGAATGTATGACATTGTTCTGCATTCTGTCCATCAATTGTTGTTTTCGCATTGGTCACCCCTAGTGGGATGGGTATGCTCAGACGTGAGTCCCATGCTCTCCCCACCACTGGAGTCAAGCTATCCTGGCTGAAGACGGCTGATAGCCAGAAACCGGTCCTAGTATGCTTGATTCCGGTCCAGGAAAGACATGGCTTGGCAGTTCGGGCTGGACTGTTCCCATGAGGCACAGGATCAAGGCTGATTTGCATATGGCCATGTCTGAACTGGGGTGGTGTGGAGTGCAAAAAAAACATGGATTTAAGCCCAGATCTTTGTACTGGGGTGAATGTATGACATTGTTCTGCATTCTGTCCATCAATTGTTGTTTTTGCATTTGTCACCCCGAGTGGGATGGGTATGCTCAGACCTGAGTTCAATGCTCTCGATACCACTGGAGTCAAGCTATCCCGCCTGAAGACGGCTGATAGCCAGAAACCGGTCCTAGGATGCTTGATGCCGGTCCAGGAAAGACATGGCTTGGCAGTTCAGGCTGGACTGTTCCAATGAGGCACAGGGTCAAGGCTGATTTACAAATGGCCATGTCTAAACTGGGGTGGTGTGGAGTGCAAAAAAACGATGGATTTAGGCCCAGATCTCTGTACTGGGGTGAATGTATGACATTGTTCTGCATTCTGTGCATCAATTGTTGTTTTTGCATTTGTCACCCCGAGTGGGATGGGTAAGCTCAGACGTGAGTCCCATGCTCTCCAAACCACTAGAGTCAAGCTATCCTGGCTGAAGACGGCTGACAGCCAGAAACCGGTGTTAGGATGCTTGATTCCGGTCCAGGAAAGACATGGCTTGGCAGTTCGGGCTGGACTGTTCCCATGAGGCACAGGGTCAAGGCTGATTTGCATATGGCCATGTCTGAACTGGGGTGATGTGGAGTGCAAAAAAACGATGGATTTAGGCCCAGATCTCTGTACTGGGGTGAATGTATGACATTGTTCTGAATTCTGTCCATCAATTGTTGTTTTTGCATTGGTCACCCCTAGTGGGATGGGTATGCTCAGACGTGAGTCCCATGCTCTCCACACCACTGGAGTCAAGCTATCCTGGCTGAAGACGGCTGATAGCCAGAAACCGGTACTAGGATGCTTGATTCCAGGCCAGGAAATACATGGCTTGGCAGTTCCGGCTGGACTGTTCCCATGAGGCACAGGGTCAAGACTGATTTGCATTTGGCCATGTCTGAACTGGGGTGGTGTGGAGTGCAAAAAAACGATGGATGTAGGCCCAGATCTCTGTACTGGGGTGAATGTATGACATTGTTCTGCATTCTGTCCATCAATTGTTGTTTTTGCATTGGTCACCCCTAGTGGGATGGGTATGCTCAGACGTGAGTCCCATGCTCTCCACACCACTGGAGTCAAGCTATCCTGGCTGAAGACGGCTGAAAGCCAGAAACCGGTACTAGGATGCTTGATTCCAGGCCAGGAAATACATGGCTTGGCAGTTCGGGCTGGACTGTTCCCATGAGGCACAGGGTCAAGACTGATTTGCATTTGGCCATGTCTGAACTGGGGTGGTGTGGAGTGCAAAAAAACGATGGATTTAGACCCAGATCTCTGTACTGGGGTGAATGTATGACATTGTTCTGCATTCTGTCCATCAATTGTTGTTTTTGCATTTTTCACCCCGAGTGGGATGGTATGCTCAGACGTGAGTCCCATGCTCTCCACACCACTGGAGTCAAGTTATCCATCCTGGCTGAAGACAGCTGATAGCCAGAAACCGGTCCTAGAATGCTTGATTCCGGTCCAGGAAAGACATGGCTTGGCAGTTCGGGCTGGACTGTTCCCATGAGGCACAGGGTCAAGGCTGATTTGCATATGGCCATGTCTGAACTGGGGTGGTGTGGAGTGCAAAAAAAACATGGATTTAGGCCCAGATCTCTGTACTGGGGTGAATGTATGACATTGTTCTGCATTCTGTCCATCAATTGTTTTTGCAGTTGTCACCCCGAGTGGGATGGGTATGCTCAGACGTGAGTCCAATGCTCTCGATACCACTGGAGTCAAGCTATCCCGCCTGAAGACGGCTGATAGCCAGAAACCGGTCCTAGTATGCTTGATTCCGGTCCAGGAAAGACATGGCTTGGCAGTTCGGGCTGGACTGTTCCCATGAGGCACAGGATCAAGGCTGATTTGCATATGGCCATGTCTGAACTGGGGTGGTGTGGAGTGCAAAAAAAACATGGATTTAAGCCCAGATCTTTGTACTGGGGTGAATGTATGACATTGTTCTGCATTCTGTCCATCAATTGTTGTTTTTGCATTTGTCACCCCGAGTGGGATGGGTATGCTCAGACCTGAGTCCAATGCTCTCGATACCACTGGAGTCAAGCTATCCCGCCTGAAGATGGCTGATAGCCAGAAACCGGTCCTAGGATGCTTGATGCCGGTCCAGGAAAGACATGGCTTGGCAGTTCAGGCTGGACTGTTCCAATGAGGCACAGGGTCAAGGCTGATTTACAAATGGCCATGTCTAAACTGGGGTGGTGTGGAGTGCAAAAAAACGATGGATTTAGGCCCAGATCTCTGTACTGGGGTGAATGTATGACATTGTTCTGCATTCTGTGCATCAATTGTTGTTTTTGCATTTGTCACCCCGAGTGGGATGGGTAAGCTCAGACGTGAGTCCCATGCTCTCCAAACCACTAGAGTCAAGCTATCCTGGCTGAAGACGGCTGACAGCCAGAAACCGGTGTTAGGATGCTTGATTCCGGTCCAGGAAAGACATGGCTTGGCAGTTCGGGCTGAACTGTTCCCATGAGGCACAGGGTCAAGGCTGATTTGCATATGGCCATGTCTGAACTGGGGTGATGTGGAGTGCAAAAAAACGATGGATTTAGGCCCAGATCTCTGTACTGGGGTGAATGTATGACATTGTTCTGAATTCTGTCCATCAATTGTTGTTTTTGCATTGGTCACCCCTAGTGGGATGGGTATGCTCAGACGTGAGTCCCATGCTCTCCACACCACTGGAGTCAAGCTATCCTGGCTGAAGACGGCTGATAGCCAGAAACCGGTACTAGGATGCTTGATTCCAGGCCAGGAAATACATGGCTTGGCAGTTCGGGCTGGACTGTTCCCATGAGGCACAGGGTCAAGACTGATTTGCATTTGGCCATGTCTGAACTGGGGTGGTGTGGAGTGCAAAAAAACGATGGATGTAGGCCCAGATCTCTGTACTGGGGTGAATGTATGACATTGTTCTGCATTCTGTCCATCAATTGTTGTTTTTGCATTGGTCACCCCTAGTGGGATGGGTATGCTCAGACGTGAGTCCCATGCTCTCCACACCACTGGAGTCAAGCTATCCTGGCTGAAGACGGCTGAAAGCCAGAAACCGGTACTAGGATGCTTGATTCCAGGCCAGGAAATACATGGCTTGGCAGTTCGGGCTGGACTGTTCCCATGAGGCACAGGGTCAAGACTGATTTGCATTTGGCCATGTCTGAACTGGGGTGGTGTGGAGTGCAAAAAAACGATGGATTTAGACCCAGATCTCTGTACTGGGGTGAATGTATGACATTGTTCTGCATTCTGTCCATCAATTGTTGTTTTTGCATTTTTCACCCCGAGTGGGATGGTATGCTCAGACGTGAGTCCCATGCTCTCCACACCACTGGAGTCAAGTTATCCATCCTGGCTGAAGACAGCTGATAGCCAGAAACCGGTCCTAGAATGCTTGATTCCGGTCCAGGAAAGACATGGCTTGGCAGTTCGGGCTGGACTGTTCCCATGAGGCACAGGGTCAAGGCTGATTTGCATATGGCCATGTCTGAACTGGGGTGGTGTGGAGTGCAAAAAAAACATGGATTTAGGCCCAGATCTCTGTACTGGGGTGAATGTATGACATTGTTCTGCATTCTGTCCATCAATTGTTGTTTTTGCAGTTGTCACCCCGAGTGGGATGGGTATGCTCAGACGTGAGTCCCATGCTCTCCACACCACTGGAGTCAAGCTATCCTGGCTGAAGACGGCTGATAGCCAGAATTCGGTCCTAGGATGCTTGATTCCGGTCCAGGAAAGACATGGCTTGGCAGTTCGGGCTGGACTATTCCCATGAGGCACAGGGTAAAGGCTGATTTGCATATGGCCATGTCTGAACTGGGGTGGTGTGGAGTGCAAAAAAACGATGGATTTAAGCCCAGATCTGTGTACTGGAGTGAATGTATGACATTGTTGTGCATTCTGTCCATCAATTGTTGTTTTTGCATTTGTCACCCCGAGTGGGACGGGTATGCTCAGACGTCAGTCCCATGCTCTCCACACCACTGGAGTCAAGCTATTCTGGCTGAAGACGGCTGATAACCAGAAACCGGTCCTAGGATGCTTGATTCCGGTCCAGGAAAGACATGGCTTGGCAGTTCAGGCTGGACTGTTCCCATGAGGCACAGGGTCAAGGCTGATTTGCATATGGCCATGTCTGAACTGGGGTGGTGTGGAGTGCAAAAAAACCATGGATTTAGGCCCAGATCTCTGTACTGGGGTGAATGTATGACATTGTTCTGCATTCTGTCCATCAATTGTTGTTTTTACATTTTTCACCCCGAGTGGGATGGGTATGCTCAGACGTGAGTCCCATGCTCTCCACACCACTAGAGTCAAGCTATCCTGGCTGAAGACGGCTGATAGCGAGAAACCGGTCCTAGGATGCTTGATTCCGGTCCAGGAAAGACATGGCTTGGCAGTTCAGGCTGGACTGTTCCCATGAGGCACAGGGTCAAGGCTGATTTGCATATGGCCATGTCTGAACTGGGTGGTGTGGAGTGCAAAAAAACGATGGATTTAGGCCCAGATCTCTGTACTGGGGTGAATGTATGGCATTGTTCTGCATTCTGTCCATCAATTGTTGTTTTCGCATTGGTCACCCCTAGTGGGATGGGTATGCTCAGACGTGAGTCCCATGCTCTCCCCACCACTGGAGTCAAGCTATCCTGGCTGAAGACGGCTGATAGCCAGAAACCGGTCCTAGTATGCTTGATTCCGGTCCAGGAAAGACATGGCTTGGCAGTTCGGGCTGGACTGTTCCCATGAGGCACAGGGTCAAGGCTGATTTGCATATGGCCATGTCTGAACTGGGGTGGTGTGGAGTGCAAAAAAAAACATGGATTTAATCCCAGATCTTTGTACTGGGGTAAATGTATGACATTGTTCTGCATTCTGTCCATCAATTGTTGTTTTTGCATTTGTCACCCCGAGTGGGATGGGTATGCTCAGACCTGAGTCCAATGCTCTCGACACCACTGGAGTCAAGCTATCCCGCCTGAAGACGGCTGATAGCCAGAAACCGGTCCTAGGATGCTTGATGCCGGTCCAGGAAAGACATGGCTTGGCAGTTCAGGCTGGACTGTTCCAATGAGGCACAGGGTCAAGGCTGATTTACAAATGGCCATGTCTAAACTGGGGTGGTGTGGAGTGCAAAAAACGATGGATTTAGGCCCAGATCTCTGTACTGGGGTGAATGTATGACATTGTTCTGCATTCTGTGCATCAATTGTTGTTTTTGCATTGGTCACCCCTAGTGGGATGGGTATGCTCAGACGTGAGTCCCATGCTCTCCACACCACTGGAGTCAAGCTATCCTGGCTGAAGACGGCTGATAGCCAGAAACCGTTACTAGGATGCTTGATTCCAGGCCAGGAAATACATGGCTTGGCAGTTCGGGCTGGACTGTTCCCATGAGGCACAGGGTCAAGACTGATTTACATTTGGCCATGTCTGAACTGGGGTGGTGTGGAGTGCAAAAAAACGATGGATGTAGGCCCAGATCTCTGTACTGGGGTGAATGTATGACATTGTTCTGCATTCTGTCCATCAATTGTTGTTTTTGCATTTGTCACCACGAGTGGGATGGTATGCTCAGACGTGAGTCCCATGCTCTCCACACCACTGGAGTCAAGCTAATCTGGCCGAAGACGGCTGATAGCCAGAAACCGGTCCTAGGATGCTTGATTCCAGTTCAGGAAAGACATGGCTTGGCAGTTCGGGCTGGACCATTCCCATGAGGCACAGGGTCAAGGCTGATTTGCATATGAGCATGTCTGAACTGGGGTGATGTGGAGTGCAAAAAACGATGGATTTAGGCCCAGATCTCTGTACTGGGGTGAATGTATGACATTGTTCTGCATTCTGTCCATCAATAATTGTTTTTGCATTCGTCACCCCGAGTGGGATGGGTATGCTCAGACGTGAGTCCCATGCTCTCCACACCACTGGAGTCAAGCTATCCTGGCTGAAGACGGCTGATAGCCTGAAACCGGTCCTAGGATGCTTGATTACGGTCCAGGAAAGACATGGCTTGGCAGTTCGGGCTGGACTGTTCCCATGAGGCACAGGGTCAAGGCTGATTTGCATATGGCCATGTCTGAACTGGGGTGGTGTGGAATGCAAAAAAACGATGGATTTAGGCCCAGATCTCTGTACTGGGGTGAATGTATGACATTGTTCTGCATTCTGTCCATCAATTGTTGTTTTTGCATTTTTCACCCCGAGTGAGATGGGTATGCTCAGACGTGGGTCTCATGCTCTCCACACCACTGGAGTCAAGCTATCCTGGCTGAAGACGGCTGATAGCGAGAAACCGGTCCTAGGATGCTTGATTCCGGTCCAGGAAAGACATGGCTTGGCAGTTCAAACTGGACTGTTCCCATGAGGCACAGGGTAAAGGCTGATTTGCATATGGCCATGTCTGAACTGGGGTGGTGTGGAGTGCAAAAAAACGATGGATTTAGGCCCAGATCTCTGTACTGGAGTGAATGTATGACATTGTTCTGCATTCTGTCCATCAATTGTTGTTTTTGCATTGGTCACCCCTAGTGGGATGGGTATGCTCAGACGTGAGTCCCATGCTCTCCCCACCACTGGAGTCAAGCTATCCTGGCTGAAGACGGCTGACAGCCAGAAACCGGTACTAGGATGCTTGATTCCAGGCCAGGAAATACATGGCTTGGCAGTTCGGGCTGGACTGTTCCCATGAGGCACAGGGTCAAGACTGATTTGCATTTGGCCATGTCTGAACTGGGGTGGTGTGGAGTGCAAAAAAACGATGGATTTAAGCCCAGATCTCTGTACTGGGGTGAATGTATGACATTGTTCTGCATTCTGTCCATCAATTGTTGTTTTTGCATTTTGTCTCCCTAGTGGGATGGGTATGCTCAGACCTGAGTCCCATGCTCTCCACACCACTGGAGTCAAGCTATCCCGCCTGAAGACGGCTGATAGCCAGAAACCGGTCCTAGGATGCTTGATTCCGGTCCAGGAAAGACATGGCTTGGCAGTTCAGGCTGGACTGTTCCAATGAGGCACAGGGTCAAGGCTGATTTGCAAATGGCCATGTCTAAACTGGGGTGGTGTGGAGTGCAAAAAAAGATGGATTTAGGCCCAGATCTCTGTACTGGGGTGAATGTATGACATTGTTCTGCATTCTGTGCATCAATTGTTGTTTTTGCATTTGTCACCCCGAGTGGGATGGGTAAGCTCAGACGTGAGTCCGATGCTCTCCAAACCACTAGAGGCAAGCTATCCTGGCTGAAGACGGCTGACAGCCAGAAACCGGTCCTAGGATGCTTGATTCCGGTCCAGGAAAGACATGACTTGGCAGTTCGGGCTAGACTGTTCCCATGAGGCACAGGGTCAAGGCTGATTTGCATATGGCCATGTCTGAACTGGGGTGATGTGGAGTGCAAAAAAACGATGGATTTAGGCCCAGATCTCTGTACTGGGGTGAATGTATGACATTGTTCTGCATTCTGTCCATCAATTGTTGTTTTTGCAGTTGTCACCCCGAGTGGGATGGGTATGCTCAGACGTGAGTCCCATGCTCTCCACACCACTGGAGTCAAGCTATCCTGGCTGAAGACGGCTGATAGCCAGAATTCGGTCCTAGGATGCTTGATTCCGGTCGAGGAAAGACATGGCTTGGCAGTTCGGGCTGGACTATTCCCATGAGGCACAGGGTAAAGGCTGATTTGCATATGGCCATGTCTGAACTGGGGTGGTGTGGAGTGCAAAAAAAACATGGATTTAAGCCCAGATCTTTGTACTGGGGTGAATGTATGACATTGTTCTGCATTCTGTCCATCAATGGTTGTTTTTGCATTTGTCACCCCGAGTGGGATGGGTATGCTCAGACCTGAGTCCCATGCTCTCCACACCACTGGAGTCAAGCTATCCCGCCTGAAGACGGCTGATAGCCAGAAACCGGTCCTAGGATGCTTGATTCCGGTCCAGGAAAGACATGGCTTGGCAGTTCAGGCTTCACTGTTCCAATGAGGCACAGGGTCAAGGCTGATTTGCAAATGGCCATGTCTAAACTGGGGTGGTGTAGAGTGCAAAAAAAGATGGATTTAGGCCCAGATCTCTGTACTGGGGTGAATGTATGACATTGTTCTGCATTCTGTGCATCAATTGTTGTTTTTGCATTTGTCGCCCCGAGTGGGATGGGTAAGCTCAGACGTGAGTCCGATGCTCTCCAAACCACTAGAGTCAAGCTATCCTGGCTGAAGACGGCTGACAGCCAGAAACCGGTCCTAGGATGCTTGATTCCGGTCCAGGAAAGACATGACTTGGCAGTTCGGGCTAGACTGTTCCCATGAGGCACAGGGTCAAGGCTGATTTGCATATGGCCATGTCTGAACTGGGGTGGTGTGGAGTGCAAAAAAACGATGGATTTAAGCCCAGATCTGTGTACTGGGGTGAATGTATGACATTGTTCTGCATTCTGTCCATCAATTGTTGTTTTTGCATTTGTCACCCGAGTGGGACGGGTATGCTCAGACGTCAGTCCCATGCTCTCCACACCACTGGAGTCAAGCTATTCTGGCTGAAGACGGCTGATAACCAGAAACCGGTCCTAGGATGCTTGATTCCGGTCCAGGAAAGACATGGCTTGGCAGTTCAGGCTGGACTGTTCCCATGAGGCACAGGGTCAAGGCTGATTTGCATATGGCCATGTCTGAACTGGGGTGGTGTGGAGTGCAAAAAAACCATGGATTTAGGCCCAGATCTCTGTACTGGGGTGAATGTATGACATTGTTCTGCATTCTGTCCATCAATTGTTGTTTTTGCATTTTTCACCCCGAGTGGGATGGGTATGCTCAGACGTGAGTCCCATGCTCTCCACACCACTAGAGTCAAGCTATCCTGGCTGAAGACGGCTGATAGCGAGAAACCGGTCCTAGGATGCTTGATTCCGGTCCAGGAAAGACATGGCTTGGCAGTTCAGGCTGGACTGTTCCCATGAGGCACAGGGTCAAGGCTGATTTGCATATGGCCATGTCTGAACTGGGGTGGTGTGGAGTGCAAAAAAACCATGGATTTAGGCCCAGATCTCTGTACTGGGGTGAATGTATGACATTGTTCTGCATTCTGTCCATCAATTGTTGTTTTCGCATTGGTCACCCCTAGTGGGATGGGTATGCTCAGACGTGAGTCCCATGCTCTCCCCACCACTGGAGTCAAGCTATCCTGGCTGAAGACGGCTGATAGCCAGAAACCGGTCCTAGTATGCTTGATTCCGGTCCAGGAAAGACATGGCTTGGCAGTTCGGGCTGGACTGTTCCCATGAGGCACAGGATCAAGGCTGATTTGCATATGGCCATGTCTGAACTGGGGTGGTGTGGAGTGCAAAAAAAACATGGATTTAAGCCCAGATCTTTGTACTGGGGTGAATGTATGACATTGTTCTGCATTCTGTCCATCAATTGTTGTTTTTGCATTTGTCACCCCGAGTGGGATGGGTATGCTCAGACCTGAGTTCAATGCTCTCGATACCACTGGAGTCAAGCTATCCCGCCTGAAGACGGCTGATAGCCAGAAACCGGTCCTAGGATGCTTGATGCCGGTCCAGGAAAGACATGGCTTGGCAGTTCAGGCTGGACTGTTCCAATGAGGCACAGGGTCAAGGCTGATTTACAAATGGCCATGTCTAAACTGGGGTGGTGTGGAGTGCAAAAAAACGATGGATTTAGGCCCAGATCTCTGTACTGGGGTGAATGTATGACATTGTTCTGCATTCTGTGCATCAATTGTTGTTTTTGCATTTGTCACCCCGAGTGGGATGGGTAAGCTCAGACGTGAGTCCCATGCTCTCCAAACCACTAGAGTCAAGCTATCCTGGCTGAAGACGGCTGACAGCCAGAAACCGGTGTTAGGATGCTTGATTCCGGTCCAGGAAAGACATGGCTTGGCAGTTCGGGCTGGACTGTTCCCATGAGGCACAGGGTCAAGGCTGATTTGCATATGGCCATGTCTGAACTGGGGTGATGTGGAGTGCAAAAAAACGATGGATTTAGGCCCAGATCTCTGTACTGGGGTGAATGTATGACATTGTTCTGAATTCTGTCCATCAATTGTTGTTTTTGCATTGGTCACCCCTAGTGGGATGGGTATGCTCAGACGTGAGTCCCATGCTCTCCACACCACTGGAGTCAAGCTATCCTGGCTGAAGACGGCTGATAGCCAGAAACCGGTACTAGGATGCTTGATTCCAGGCCAGGAAATACATGGCTTGGCAGTTCCGGCTGGACTGTTCCCATGAGGCACAGGGTCAAGACTGATTTGCATTTGGCCATGTCTGAACTGGGGTGGTGTGGAGTGCAAAAAAACGATGGATGTAGGCCCAGATCTCTGTACTGGGGTGAATGTATGACATTGTTCTGCATTCTGTCCATCAATTGTTGTTTTTGCATTGGTCACCCCTAGTGGGATGGGTATGCTCAGACGTGAGTCCCATGCTCTCCACACCACTGGAGTCAAGCTATCCTGGCTGAAGGCGGCTGAAAGCCAGAAACCGGTACTAGGATGCTTGATTCCAGGCCAGGAAATACATGGCTTGGCAGTTCGGGCTGGACTTTTCCCATGAGGCACAGGGTCAAGACTGATTTGCATTTGGCCATGTCTGAACTGGGGTGGTGTGGAGTGCAAAAAAACGATGGATTTAGACCCAGATCTCTGTACTGGGGTGAATGTATGACATTGTTCTGCATTCTGTCCATCAATTGTTGTTTTTGCATTTTTCACCCCGAGTGGGATGGTATGCTCAGACGTGAGTCCTATGCTCTCCACACCACTGGAGTCAAGTTATCCATCCTGGCTGAAGACAGCTGATAGCCAGAAACCGGTCCTAGAATGCTTGATTCCGGTCCAGGAAAGACATGGCTTGGCAGTTCGGGCTGGACTGTTCCCATGAGGCACAGGGTCAAGGCTGATTTGCATATGGCCATGTCTGAACTGGGGTGGTGTGGAGTGCAAAAAAAACATGGATTTAGGCTCAGATCTCTGTACTGGGGTGAATGTATGACATTGTTCTGCATTCTGTCCATCAATTGTTGTTTTTGCAGTTGTCACCCCGAGTGGGATGGGTATGCTCAGACGTGAGTCCAATGCTCTCGATACCACTGGAGTCAAGCTATCCCGCCTGAAGACGGCTGATAGCCAGAAACCGGTCCTAGTATGCTTGATTCCGGTCCAGGAAAGACATGGCTTGGCAGTTCGGGCTGGACTGTTCCCATGAGGCACAGGATCAAGGCTGATTTGCATATGGCCATGTCTGAACTGGGGTGGTGTGGAGTGCAAAAAAAACATGGATTTAAGCCCAGATCTTTGTACTGGGGTGAATGTATGACATTGTTCTGCATTCTGTCCATCAATTGTTGTTTTTGCATTTGTCACCCCGATTGGGATGGGTATGCTCAGACCTGAGTCCAATGCTCTCGATACCACTGGAGTCAAGCTATCCCGCCTGAAGACGGCTGATAGCCAGAAACCGGTCCTAGGATGCTTGATGCCGGTCCAGGAAAGACATGGCTTGGCAGTTCAGGCTGGACTGTTCCAATGAGGCACAGGGTCAAGGCTGATTTACAAATGGCCATGTCTAAACTGGGGTGGTGTGGAGTGCAAAAAATTGATGGATTTAGGCCCAGATCTCTGTACTGGGGTGAATGTATGACATTGTTCTGCATTCTGTGCATCAATTGTTGTTTTTGCATTTGTCACCCCGAGTGGGATGGGTAAGCTCAGACGTGAGTCCCATGCTCTCCAAACCACTAGAGTCAAGCTATCCTGGCTGAAGACGGCTGACAGCCAGAAACCGGTGTTAGGATGCTTGATTCCGGTCCAGGAAAGACATGGCTTGGCAGTTCGGGCTGGACTGTTCCCATGAGGCACAGGGTCAAGGCTGATTTGCATATGGCCATGTCTGAACTGGGGTGATGTGGAGTGCAAAAAAACGATGGATTTAGGCCCAGATCTCTGTACTGGGGTGAATGTATGACATTGTTCTGAATTCTGTCCATCAATTGTTGTTTTTGCATTTTTCACCCCGAGTGGGATGGTATGCTCAGACGTGAGTCCCATGCTCTCCACACCACTGGAGTCAAGTTATCCATCCTGGCTGAAGACAGCTGATAGCCAGAAACCGGTCCTAGAATGCTTGATTCCGGTCCAGGAAAGACATGGCTTGGCAGTTCGGGCTGGACTGTTCCCATGAGGCACAGGGTCAAGGCTGATTTGCATATGGCCATGTCTGAACTGGGGTGGTGTGGAGTGCAAAAAAAACATGGATTTAGGCCCAGATCTCTGTACTGGGGTGAATGTATGACATTGTTCTGCATTCTGTCCATCAATTGTTGTTTTTGCAGTTGTCACCCCGAGTGGGATGGGTATGCTCAGACGTGAGTCCCATGCTCTCCACACCACTGGAGTCAAGCTATCCTGGCTGAAGACGGCTGATAGCCAGAATTCGGTCCTAGGATGCTTGATTCCGGTCCAGGAAAGACATGGCTTGGCAGTTCGGGCTGGACTATTCCCATGAGGCACAGGGTAAAGGCTGATTTGCATATGGCCATGTCTGAACTGGGGTGGTGTGGAGTGCAAAAAAACGATGGATTTAAGCCCAGATCTGTGTACTGGAGTGAATGTATGACATTGTTGTGCATTCTGTCCATCAATTGTTGTTTTTGCATTTGTCACCCCGAGTGGGACGGGTATGCTCAGACGTCAGTCCCATGCTCTCCACACCACTGGAGTCAAGCTATTCTGGCTGAAGACGGCTGATAACCAGAAACCGGTCCTAGGATGCTTGATTCCGGTCCAGGAAAGACATGGCTTGGCAGTTCAGGCTGGACTGTTCCCATGAGGCACAGGGTCAAGGCTGATTTGCATATGGCCATGTCTGAACTGGGGTGGTGTGGAGTGCAAAAAACCATGGATTTAGGCCCAGATCTCTGTACTGGGGTGAATGTATGACATTGTTCTGCATTCTGTCCATCAATTGTTGTTTTTACATTTTTCACCCCGAGTGGGATGGGTATGCTCAGACGTGAGTCCCATGCTCTCCACACCACTAGAGTCAAGCTATCCTGGCTGAAGACGGCTGATAGCGAGAAACCGGTCCTAGGATGCTTGATTCCGGTCCAGGAAAGACATGGCTTGGCAGTTCAGGCTGGACTGTTCCCATGAGGCACAGGGTCAAGGCTGATTTGCATATGGCCATGTCTGAACTGGGTGGTGTGGAGTGCAAAAAAACGATGGATTTAGGCCCAGATCTCTGTACTGGGGTGAATGTATGGCATTGTTCTGCATTCTGTCCATCAATTGTTGTTTTCGCATTGGTCACCCCTAGTGGGATGGGTATGCTCAGACGTGAGTCCCATGCTCTCCCCACCACTGGAGTCAAGCTATCCTGGCTGAAGACGGCTGATAGCCAGAAACCGGTCCTAGTATGCTTGATTCCGGTCCAGGAAAGACATGGCTTGGCAGTTCGGGCTGGACTGTTCCCATGAGGCACAGGGTCAAGGCTGATTTGCATATGGCCATGTCTGAACTGGGGTGGTGTGGAGTGCAAAAAAAACATGGATTTAATCCCAGATCTTTGTACTGGGGTAAATGTATGACATTGTTCTGCATTCTGTCCATCAATTGTTGTTTTTGCATTTGTCACCCCGAGTGGGATGGGTATGCTCAGACCTGAGTCCAATGCTCTCGACACCACTGGAGTCAAGCTATCCCGCCTGAAGACGGCTGATAGCCAGAAACCGGTCCTAGGATGCTTGATGCCGGTCCAGGAAAGACATGGCTTGGCAGTTCAGGCTGGACTGTTCCAATGAGGCACAGGGTCTAGGCTGATTTACAAATGGCCATGTCTAAACTGGGGTGGTGTGGAGTGCAAAAAAACGTTGGATTTAGGCCCAGATCTCTGTACTGGGGTGAATGTATGACATTGTTCTGCATTCTGTGCATCAATTGTTGTTTTTGCATTGGTCACCCCTAGTGGGATGGGTATGCTCAGACGTGAGTCCCATGCTCTCCACACCACTGGAGTCAAGCTATCCTGGCTGAAGACGGCTCATAGCCAGAAACCGTTACTAGGATGCTTGATTCCAGGCCAGGAAATACATGGCTTGGCAGTTCGGGCTGGACTGTTCACATGAGGCACAGGGTCAAGACTGATTTGCATTTGGCCATGTCTGAACTGGGGTGGTGTGGAGTGCAAAAAAACGATGGATGTAGGCCCAGATCTCTGTACTGGGGTGAATGTATGACATTGTTCTGCATTCTGTCCATCAATTGTTGTTTTTGCATTTGTCACCACGAGTGGGATGGTATGCTCAGACGTGAGTCCCATGCTCTCCACACCACTGGAGTCAAGCTAATCTGGCCGAAGACGGCTGATAGCCAGAAACCGGTCCTAGGATGCTTGATTCCAGTTCAGGAAAGACATGGCTTGGCAGTTCGGGCTGGACCATTCCCATGAGGCACAGGGTCAAGGCTGATTTGCATATGAGCATGTCTGAACTGGGGTGATGTGGAGTGCAAAAAACGATGGATTTAGGCCCAGATCTCTGTACTGGGGTGAATGTATGACATTGTTCTGCATTCTGTCCATCAATAATTGTTTTTGCATTCGTCACCCCGAGTGGGATGGGTATGCTCAGACGTGAGTCCCATGCTCTCCACACCACTGGAGTCAAGCTATCCTGGCTGAAGACGGCTGATAGCCTGAAACCGGTCCTAGGATGCTTGATTACGGTCCAGGAAAGACATGGCTTGGCAGTTCGGGCTGGACTGTTCCCATGAGGCACAGGGTCAAGGCTGATTTGCATATGGCCATGTCTGAACTGGGGTGGTGTGGAATGCAAAAAAACGATGGATTTAGGCCCAGATCTCTGTACTGGGGTGAATGTATGACATTGTTCTGCATTCTGTCCATCAATTGTTGTTTTTGCATTTTTCACCCCGAGTGAGATGGGTATGCTCAGACGTGGGTCTCATGCTCTCCACACCTCTGGAGTCAAGCTATCCTGGCTGAAGACGGCTGATAGCGAGAAACCGGTCCTAGGATGCCTGATTCTGGTCCAGGAAAGACATGGCTTGGCCGTTCGGGCTGGACTGTTCCCATAAGGCACAGGGTCAAGGCTGATTTGCATATGGCCATGTCTAAACTGGGATGGTGAGGAGTGCAAAGAAACGATGGATTTAGGCCAAGATCTCTGTACTAGGGTGAATGTATGACATTGTTCTGCATTCTGTCCATCCATTGTTGTTTTTGCATTTGTCATCCCGAGTGGGATGGGTAAGCTCAGACGTGAGTCCCATGCTCTCCAAACCACTAGAGTCAAGCTATCCTGGCTGAAGACGGCTCATAGCCAGAAACCGGTCCTAGGATGCTTGATTCCGGTCCAGGAAAGACATGGCTTGGCAGTTCGGGCTGGACTGTTCCCATGAGGCACAGGGGCAAGGCTGATTTGCATATGGCCATGTCTGAACTGGGGTGGTGTGGAGTGCAAAAAAATGATGGATTTAGGCCCAGATCTCTGTACTGGGGTGAATGTATGACATTGTTCTGCATTCTGTCATCAATATTTGTTTTTGCATTCGTCACCCCGAGTGGGATGGGTATGCTCAGACGTGAGTCCCATGCTCTCCACTCCACTGGAGTCAAGCTATCCTGGCTGAAGACGGCTGATAGCCAGAAACCTGTCCTAGGATGCTTGATTCCGGTCCAGGAAAGACATGGCTTGGCAGTTTGGGCTGGACTGTTCCCATGAGGCACAGGGTCAAGGCTGATTTGCATATGGCCATGTCTGAACTGGGGTGTTGTGGAGTGCAAAAAAACGATGGATTTAGGCCCAGATCTCTGTACTGGGGTGAATGTATGAAATTGTTCTGCATTCTGTCCATCAATTGTTGTTTTTGCAGACCATAGAGGGCTTCCCTGGGCACAGTGTCCTTGGTACCCATTATACTTTTTCCAAGGGACTTAATTGTGGCCAGAGAGGTGACAATCGGGCGCAAAAGGGTACCATTTTGGGAGAGAGCATAGTGCCCTTGAAACCTGATTGGCAGGGACACAGGACACATCAAGTCAAAGTGCATCAGAAACCTGGCAAATAGTGTGTAGGTGGGTTACTGCAACCAGAAACCCAATTTCCTACAAGAGAGTGTTCCTAATAGCCTGAAGTGAAGTGGGCACGGTTTCTCACACTATTCACCTCTGCTTACCGCAACATACTGCTGTGCACACAGTGATAAAAAGGTGCATACAAATATTGCGATCCTACATACAGAGGAAAACTAGCACAGGAAACATTACTTATGAGTGTCTCTATACTTGAGGGAGCGAGCAATGAATACGAAGTGAGGACAGATGAGTGGACAGCGAATAATGAATGGCAAGTGAGCAAATTAATGACGTAGGTATCTATTGATGCCAACTGGCCACTTTTATAGCAGCATGACAGGTACAAAAATATGAAAAAATCACCTAAAGACTGTATTTATTCCCTCTTTCAATAAATACTTAAAACAGTAAATGTAGGATGAAAACAATTTAAATGTGCTCTATTGCTGCCCTAATGACCCCTGACAGGTAACTAAAGTAAACAAAGACAGAAAGGCAACGTTAAAAAAAAGAATACAGATATTTTCATTTTAGGTTCTACTTAAGAAACGTGTCCTGACGCATTATAAGGTAAGTAATGGGGATTTTCTTGTTTTAGGGTGGGTATGGGTTTTGGGGTACATGGGGATAGTATTTTTATCCCTACCCTATCCAACACTTACCCCACTGTTGCACTCACTAGAGTGGGAATAGAAATGTGTACCCCTACACTATCCAACACTTACCGTACTGTTCATTCACTGGAGTGGGAATTGTAATTTTTACCCCTACGCTATCCAACACTTACACTACTCTTGCCCTAAAAGTATTGCGTGTTGTAATGGCATGCGTTGTAATTGTATGCGTTGTAATGGAATGAGTTGTATATGTAGTTTCTAAAAATGGGTGGTGATGGCATGCGTTGTAAAATCATGCATTGTAATGGATGCTGCAATGTAAAAAACGTGTTGTAAAGGCATGCATTGTAATTGTTTGCGTTGTAACATCATATATTCAGTTCAGCCTCATTCAGACATGTCAACATTTTAAAAGTAGATATTTTGAAAACAAATTAGGGGGAAGGTATTTTGCCACTTGAAATACATTAAAGAAGAAGCAATTTCAGGTCAGAATTCTACAGTTTTCAACTAGTTCAGCCAGGAAACAACCTTTACATAGCAGTCATTACAACGCACTACCTTCACAACGCAGTCATTACAACGCAGCTGCCCTTACATCACATACCATTACAATGCACGCCATTACAACGCATGTCACTACAACGCATGCCATTACAATGAATATCATTACAACGCATGCCATTACAACGCATTATAAGGTAAGTAATGGGGATTTTTTAGTTTTAGGGTGGGTATGGGTTCTGGGGTACATGGGGATAGTATTTTTATCCCTACACTATCCAACACTATCCAACTTACCCTACTTTTGCACTCACTGGAGTGGAAATCGACATTTTTACCCCTACACTGTCCAACACTTACCCTACTGTTGCACTCACTGGAGTGTGAATAGAAATTTTTACCCCTACACTATCCAACACTTACCCCACTGTTGCACTCACTGGAGTGGGAATAGCAATTTTTAGCCCTACGCTATCCAACACTTACACTACTCTTGGCCTAAAAGTATTGCGTGTTGTAATGGCAATGCGTTGTAAAGGCATGCGTTGTAATGGAATGCGTTTTAAATGTAGTTTCTAAAAATGCGTTGTGATGGCATGCATTGTAAAATCATGTGTTGTAATGGATGCTGCGATGTAAAAAACGCGCTGTAAAGGTATGCATTGTAATTGTTTGCGTTGTAACATCATATATTCAGTTCAGCCTCATTCAGACATGTCAACATTTTAAAAGTAGATATTTTGAAAACAAATTAGGGGGAATGTATTTTGCCAATTGAAATACATTAAAGAAGAAGAAATTTCAGGTCAGAAACAGAAAAAGCCATTTTGGCTTAAACATTGGTAGTCTCAAGCTTGAATCAGGTATGCTGGCATGTATGCTCATTGAAGAGAGTTTAAGTGTTCACATTTATAGGTGGGCACCTATTGTCACAAAAGCCTTTTACCCTACTCCCCTGAACCATAATAAATCCAAAAGTGGACTCCCATTGTCTCAATACAGGGTAGGCAAACAATAGCTGTATGTTGTATGAAGTCATTTATTAAATAGGAAACGCCAAGTAAAACAAAGCTGGCCAGGTGATCAATGCAACAGTTCAGTACAGTGAGAGAACCACAGTCCAATAAAGTGTATCTTATATAACCAAAGGAACACATTTTTTCTGACTGGATTTGTAAATGAAAAGCATGTTTACAACTATACATTTAGTTTTTTGCCTGTGTGAGAACCACAAAAACTGCCTGCTATGCTGAGGATAAAAGGTGTGATGCCACTGCAATACCTAAAAGAATATGAATGAAAATTAATGTTTTTATGAAAATCATGTTATGTATTTGATGGCAACAAACATATTGTTAAAAAAGCAAATGTTTAGTGAGGGAAATGTGAATCAGCTGTGCTATCATTTGTGAAAGATAAAAGTGTGTTTTCACTGACAACACTATTCTTTGTTTACGATTCTTTAGCCTAAAATTAAAGAATTGAAGCTCACAACTGTTTGTAAATTTGGATATGGGTGCACGGGAGAACAACCTCCATTTTGTGTGAACTGAGACTTAATGCAGTCAGAGGCAGTCCAAGATGGTCGCCGTGATGAGGGAAATCTCACTGAGGCCACTCTCTTTCTCTCACAGAGAAACAGCATAGGAAATAAATGTGCAAGGCAAATGAATGCAACAAGGGGTTTGTGGATAGTAAACAATTAAGGAATAAATAGAAAAGGGAACAATACCGGGTGTATGTAATGAATATGAAGTGAGTGAAGTGAGGGACAGGGATAACCTGGAGAGTGTTGGGAAAGGTTGTTGTAAGGTTCAATCATTTGGCCAAAGCAAGAGTGACATGAGCCAGAACCGATCTCTGTATCTAAAGCTTCTGTCACTGTTCATGTTCCTCTCTGAGAAGGGTGCTTGAAGTGGGGGCTGGGCAGGGAAGCTTTAGAATGTTGGCACAGAATACTGACACAGGGCATTCTTCTCTCAGAATGTCCCAGCCAGCCTCTGCCCTGGTGGCAGAAGAGGTCAAAAGTTCAACTCAGCTGATAGAGATACCACTCAAAGTGTGTGCCCTCTTTCATTCAGACTGCTGGATAAACTGCATATTACTTTTTGGCAATAACTGGGCCCTCCTAACAAGCAAAATACTTCTACAGTCTTTAACTAGTCCAGCCGGGAAACAACCTTTACATAGCAGTCATTACATTGCACTACCTACACAACGCAGTCATTACAACGCAGCTGCCCTTACATCACATACCATTACAACGCATGCCATTACAACGCATGTCACTACAACGCATGCCATTACAATAAATATCATTACAACGCATGCCATTACAACGTATTATAAGGTAAGTAATGGGGATTTTCTTGTTTTAGGGTGGGTATGGGTTCTGGGGTACATGGGGATAGTATTTTTATCCCTACACTATCCAACACTTACCCTACTGTTGCACTCACTGGAGTGGGAATAGAAATGTTTACCCCTACACTATCCAACACTTACCCTACTGTTGCACTCACTGGAGTGGGAATAGTAATTTTTACCCCTACACTATCCAACACTTACAATACTCTTGCCCTAAAAGTATTGCGCGTTGTAATGGCATGCGTTGTAATGGTATGCGTTGTAATGGAATGCGTTGCAAATGTAGTTACTAAAAATGCGTTGTGATGGCATGCGTTGTAAAATCATGCATTGTAATGGATACTGCGATGTAAAAACTGCGTTGTAAAGGCATCCGTTGTGATTGTTTGCGTTGTAACATAATATATTCAGTTTAGCCTCATTCAGACATGTCTACATTTTAAAAGTAGATATTTTGAAAGTAAATTAGGGAGAATGTATTTTGCCAATTGAAATACATTAAAGAAGAAGCAATTTCAGGTCAGAAATCTACAGTCTTCAACTAGTTCAGCCGGGAAACAACCTTCACATAGCAGTCATTACAACGCACTACCTTCACAACGCAGTCATTATAACGCAGCTGCCCTTACATCACATACCATTACAACGCATGCCATTACAACGCATGTCACTACAACGTATGCCATTACAATGAATATCATTACAACGCATGCCATTACAACGCATTATAAGGTAAGTAAAGGGAATCTTTTAGTTTTAGGGTGGGTATGAGTTCTGGGGTACATGGTGATAGTATTTTTATCCCTACACTATCCAACACTATCCAACTTACTCTACTGTTGCACTCACTGGAGTGGGAATAGAAATTGTTATCCCTACACTATCCAACACTGACCCTACTGTCGCACTCACTGGAGTGGGAATAGAAATATTTACCCCTACACTATCCAGCACTTACACTACTCTTGCCCTAAAAGTATTGCGCGTTGTAATGGTATGCGTTGTAATGGAATGCGTTGTAATGGAATGCGTTGTAAATGTAGTTTCTAAAAATGCGTTCTGATGGCATGCGTTGTAAAATCATGCATTGTAATGGATGCTGCGATGTAAAAACCGTGTTGTAAAGGCATGCGTTGTACTTGTTTGCGTTGTAACATCATATATTCAGTTCAGCCTCATTCAGACATGTCAACATTTTAAAAGTAGATATTTTGAAAACAAATTAGGGGGAATGTATTTTGCCAATTGAAATACATTAAAGTAGAAGCAATTTCAGGTCAGAATTCTACAGTCTTTAACTAGTTCAGCCGGGTAACAATCTTTACATAGCAGTCATTACAACGCACTACCTTCACAACGCAGTCATTACAACGCAGCTGCCCTTACATCACATACCATTACAACGCACACCATTACAACGCATGTCACTACAACGCATGCCATTACAATGAATATCATTACAACGCATGCCATTACAATGCATTATAAGGTAAGTAATGGGGATTTTTTAGTTTTAGGGTGGGTATGGGTTCTGGGGTACATGGGGATAGTATTTTTATCCCTACACTATCCAACACTATCCAACTTACCCTACTGTTGCACTCACTGGAGTGGGAATCGACATTTTTACCCCTACACTATCCAACACTTACCCTACTGTTGCACTCACTGGAGTGGGAATAGAAATTTTTACCCCTACACTATCCAATACTTACCCCACTGTTGCACTCACTGGAGTGGGAATAGCAATTTTTAGCCCTACGCTATCCAACACTTACACTACTTTTGCCCTAAAAGTATTGTGCGTTGTAATGGCATGCGTTGTAATGGTATGTGTTGTAATGGAATGCGTTGTAAATGTAGTTAATAAAAATGCGTTGTGATGGCATGCGTTGTAAAATCATGCATTGTAATGGATGCTGCGATGTAAAAACCGCGTTGTAAAGGCATGCGTTGTAATTGTTTGCGTTGTAACATCATATATTCAGTTCAGCCTCATTCAGACATGTCAACATTTTAAAAGTAGATATTTTGAAAGCAAATTAGGGGGAATGTATTTTGCCAATTGAAATACATTAAAGAAGAAGCAATTTCAGGTCAGAATTCTACAGTCTCCAACTAGTTCAGCCGGGAAACAACCTTTACATAGCAGTCATTACAACGCACTACCTTCACAACGCAGTCATTATAACGCAGCTGCCCTTACATCACATACCATTACAACGCATGCCATTACAACGCATGTCACTACAACGCATGCCGTTACAATGAATATCATTACAACACATGCCATTACAATGCATTATAAGGTAAGTAATGGGGATTTTTTAGTTTTAGGGTGGGTATGGGTTCTGGGGTACATGGGCAGACTATTTTTATCCCTACCCTATCCAACACTTACCCTACTGTAGCACTCACTGGAGTGGGAATAGAAATGTTTACCCCTACACTATCCAACACTTACCCTACTGTTGCACTCACTGGAGTGGGAATAGTAATTTTTACCCCTACACTATCCAACACTTACCGTACTGTTCACTCACTGGGGTGGGAATAGTAATTTTTACCCCTACGCTATCCAACACTTACACTACTCTTGCCCTAAAAGTATTGCGCGTTGTAATGGCATGCGTTGTAATTGTATGCGTTGTAATGGAATGCGTTGTATATGTAGTTTCTAAAAATGGGTGGTGATGGCATGCGTTGTAAAATCATGCATTGTAATGGATGCTGCAATGTAAAAACCGCGTTGTAAAGGCATGCATTGTAATTGTTTGCGTTGTAACATCATATATTCAGTTCAGCCTCATTCAGACATGTCAACATTTTAAAAGTAGATATTTTGAAAACAAATTAGGGGGAAGGTATTTTGCCAATTGAAATACATTAAAGAAGAAGCAATTTCAGGTCCGAATTCTACAGTCTTCAACTAGTTCAGCCAGGAAACAACCTTTACATAGCAGTCATTACAACGCACTACCTTCACAACGCAGTCATTACAACGCAGCTGCCCTTACATCACATACCATTACAATGCACGCCATTACAACGCATGTCACTACAACGCATGCCATTACAATGAATATCATTACAACGCATGCCATTACAACGCATTATAAGGTAAGTAATGGGGATTTTTTAGTTTTAGGGTGGGTATGGGTTCTGGGGTACATGGGGATAGTATTTTTATCCCTACACTATCCAACACTATCCAACTTACCCTACTTTTGCACTCACTGGAGTGGAAATCGACATTTTTACCCCTACACTGTCCAACACTTACACTACTGTTGCACTCACTGGAGTGGGAATAGAAATTTTTACCCCTACACTATCCAACACTTACCCCACTGTTGCACTCACTGGAGTGGGAATAGCAATTTTTAGCCCTACGCTATCCAACACTTACACTACTCTTGGCCTAAAAGTATTGCGTGTTGTAATGGCAATGCGTTGTAAAGGCATGCGTTGTAATGGAATGCGTTTTAAATGTAGTTTCTAAAAATGCGTTGTGATGGCATGCATTGTAAAATCATGTGTTGTATTTATTAATTTATTTAAAATATTTATAGAGCGCGACTGTCACCTGGCAGGTATCCTGGCGCTGGTAGCTACTCTTGTGGTTTATTGACGGGGGTGGGCTAGGAAATGGCCGGTTTTTATAATAACAGGGGAAAGAGCCAAGTTTTGATACGTTTCCTGAATGGGAGGAGATGAGGGATATGACGAATGTCGGCAGGTATACTGTTCCATAGCTTGGCTGCAGCTACTCTGAACGATCTTCCTCCCATCCTGGCCTTCTTACATCTGGGCACTCTCGCGAGGCAAGCAGTTGTGGACCTAAGTGTTCTGGTGGGGGTATACCAGGAGAACAGACGTTGAAGAGGTCTGGTCCGATTCCATGTAGTGCCTTGAAGACCAGGCAAAGGGCCTTGAAGGCAATGCGTTGCCTCAAGGGCAGCCAATGCAACTCGGCCAGTGCGGCAGTGGCCGAGGATCTCCTTGTCCATCCCAGAGCCAGTTTGGCTGCTGCCGACTGGACTCATTGGAGTCTGTCCAGTAGTGTCGCCGGAGATTCAAGCAGCAGGGCGTTGCAGTAGTCAAGGCGACTAAGAATAGTACACCTGACTACTAGTGCTCTGGCGGAGGATGGAAGCAGAGGCAAGACTTTGCGCAGTGAGCGCATAAGGCCGGTGCAGGTTGCGACTGTTCTTGAGACCTGTGTTTCCATGCTCAATTGATGGTTGAGCATGACGCCCAGGTTGCGAACGGTGGTAACTGGTGGGGGGCTGTTGGAGTTCTCCGGGGGCCAGAACTCAGCGGGCAGAGGGCGGGGTATGCGACTCGCAGGGCAGTACATCACCTCGGTCTTCGAGGAGTTGAACTGAAGTGAGTTCCGGTGCAACCAGCATGCCGTGTCTCGTAGGCAGTCGTGGAAGGCTTGTAAGGAGATGGAGTCTTCGCCTTCCCACGAGAGAAGGAGCTGTGTGTCGTCCGCATAGTTTACTGTGGTCATGTTGTGTGACTTAATTAACGTGACCAGAGGTTTTAAGTAAACGTTAAAAAGAATCGGACTGATAGAGGAACCCTGGGGGACACCGTGAGGGACCGGGGAGAAGACCGATTGGAAAGGGGGGAGGGAGACAGCTTGTTTTCTGTCGCTGAGGTAAGAGTGAAACCAGATCAGGGCCGTGCCGTCAATCCCTGCCGCTCTCAACCGCTGGAGCAGGACTCTATGATTGACAGTATCAAATGCGGCAGACAAGTCAAGTAAAATGAGGGCCACAGCTTGGCCCCTGTCTGCGCGCATTCGGAGCTCCTCCATGGCCGTGAGCACCGCGGTTTCAGTGCCATGGGCAGGGCGAAACCCAAATTGGAATTCGTCCAAAAAATGGTGCTGCTCGAGGTGGGTTGAGAGGCATTTACTGACCCAGCGTTCGAGCACCTTCACTGGGAAATGCAGGAGTGATATGGGGCGGAAGTTGGACAGACAGTCTGGATTTAGCGTGGGTTTCTTTAGCAGCGGGGTAATAAGCGCTTGCTTCCAGGAGCGGGGAACGACGCCACAGCTCAAGGATTGATTACAAATCAACCGAAGGGTGTGAAATAGTTGGTGCCCACAGGTTTTCCATATTTTCGGTGGCAGAGGGTCAAGGGGGGATCCGGAAGTGATGCCCTGTGCGACTATTTCAAATTCTGCTTGAGAAATAAGAGGGAAAGCCAGCAATTTATTCGTGGGAGAACAGGTTGGCCTCAGAGATTCAGGGTTGGTGGAGTTGATTTCGGGGAGGGTGGAGAGAGTGGAAGACGGGGGTGTTGCCAGGTTATTAATGATAGTCTCAATTTTATCAGTGAAAAACTGAGCAAGGCTGTCACAAAGGGACTGAGAAGGGGGGATGGAATTTTTGACGCAGTCAGGGTGTAAGATATTGTCCAGAATCTGGAATATGCTTTTTGGACTGTTGGCCGCATTGGTAATGGTAGAGCAGTAGTAGTTTGCTTTACTCTCTGCAATAGCGGACTTGTAGTCACGGAGTGCCTTCTTCCAGAGGATTTTATTGTTGTTACAGTATCCGTGTCTCACCTTTCTCTCAGCTTGTTTGCAGGCTGATTTAAGGGTTTTCAACGAATCGTTGTACCAGGGAGCCGGGGCTCTACCTTTCGGTTTGCAGAGTTTAAGAGGGGCAGCAGAGTCCGCAAGGGAGGTGATTCTTGAGCTAAAGGACCTGTAGTTATCTTCCACTGAGTTGGTAATAGTGAAACTGTCTTCCACCTCGAAGATTCTGGTGGAGGTGCTGAGTTTTTTTAGCGCTTTCCAGTTTCGGTACGAAAATTGTGGGGGCGGGTGGGATTTGGTTTTGCTTGTTGTAGCATTCTTAATGTAGAGTTTGATGAGCGAGTGGTCAGTCCAACTCATAGGCAGGATGTCGCCTGCTTGGGTTAGACCTGGGCTCGAGAAGATAAGATCGAGTCGGTTGCCTGCGGAGTGAGTGGGGTCCTTTATCAGTTGTTGGAGGCCTACACTATCACAGGACAGCCGAAGGTTGTCTAGTCCTGCGTCAAGGCTGCCGTTTGGCCAAAGGTTAAAGTCTCCTAGAAGTACTAGTTTACTGTGAGAGGTTGCCATGTTGGTGATAGTCGTGAGGAGGGCTTGCTGTTGCGAGATAGAAAAGGCCCCAGGTGGGCGGTAGCAGATGATTACCGTGAAGGTTTCTCCTTGATGGCAGTTTACAGACAGACCAAAGAGCTCGATTCCAGGTGTCGGGTCTATGTCTAGGATGTTCGTTTGCCACGAGGCTTTGAAGATGACACCAACTCCGCGGCCTTTGGGTCTGGGAAGATGTAGAATGTTAAAGTTTACCGGACATGCGGCTGCTAGGTCTGTCTCACAGTTTGCATGTGTCCAAGTCTCAGTTAGAAAGAGTACATCTAGATGGTGAGACTCGATAAGAAGATTAATTTCAGTGGCGTGTTTTGGTAAGGATCTTACGTTCAAGAGGCCTCCTACAATTACGTTCTGTTGTGTGAAGTCAGTTAATGGGAAGGCCGTCTCTTCGAAGGAGAGCTTACCTTCATGCGCATACCCTCGAAGGTCGAGCAAAGCATCCCGAGTGGAGCCGGGGGATGAAGGGCAATGCCGGGCAGGGTTTGTGGCGCTAGGCGCGTCCTCGTCGCGGACGAGCGCAGACGAGCTTGCCTTAAGCGCGCCTTCGGCGCGCAATCGGCGTGCCCGCTGCGCTCGTCCGCTGCGCTTCCGACATTGACACATAGTTGTAGTAGTGACGGGTAGCGTAGGAGGGGGCGTGGCCAACAAGAAGTGGGCGTGGCTGTCGTCTCCCTTCGGCGTTCTATGGCGCCAAGAAACGAGTGGTTTCTGTGTCCCAGCAGCTAATAATCAGCTGTTATGGGATCAGGTATAGTTCAGTCAGGCAAGTATTCTAAAATCAATACAATACACAAACAGTTAAAAACGAGTGAAATACACCTCCCGGCTTTTCGCCTCAGGAGTAGCAGCAATGGAGCAGCGTTCAGAGGCAGCGCGCTCTATTTATGACTGCGGAGGGGGCGTGGCCAACAAGAAGTGGGCGTGGCTGTCGTCTCCCTTCGGCGTTCTATGGCGCCAAGAAACGAGTGGTTTCTGTGTCCCAGCAGCTAATAATCAGCTGTTATGGGATCAGGTATAGTTCAGTCAGGCAAGTATTCTAAAATCAATACAATACACAAACAGTTAAAAACGAGTGAAATACACCTCCCGGCTTTTCGCCTCAGGAGTAGCAGTAATGGATGCTGCGATGTAAAAAACGCGCTGTAAAGGTATGCGTTGTAATTGTTTGCGTTGTAACATCATATATTCAGTTCAGCCTCATTCAGACATGTCAACATTTTAAAAGTAGATATTTTGAAAACAAATTAGGGGGAATGTATTTTGCCAATTGAAATACATTAAAGAAGAAGAAATTTCAGGTCAGAAACAGAAAAAGCCATTTTGGCTTAAACATTGGTAGTCTCAAGCTTGAATCAGGTATGCTGGCATGTATGCTCATTGAAGAGAGTTTAAGTGTTCACATTTATAGGTGGGCACCTATTGTCACAAAAGCCTTTTACCCTACTCCCCTGAACCATAATAAATCCAAAAGTGGACTCCCATTGTCTCAATACAGGGTAGGCAAACAATAGCTGTATGTTGTATGAAGTCATTTACTAAATAGGAAAGGCCAAGTAAAACAAAGCTGGCCAGGTGATCAATGCAACAGTTCAGTACAGTGAGAGAACCACAGTCCAATAAAGTGTATCTTATATAACCAAAGGAACACATTTTTTCTGACTGGATTTGTAAATGAAAAGCATGTTTACAACTATACATTTAGTTTTTTGCCTGTGTGAGAACCACAAAAACTGCCTGCTATGCTGAGGATAAAAGATGTGATGCCACAGCAATACCTAAAAGAATATGAATGAAAATTAATGTTTTTATGAAAATCATGTTATGTATTTGATGGCAACAAACATATTGTTAAAAAAGCAAATGTTTAGTGAGGGAAATGTGAATCAGCTGTGCTATCATTTGTGAAAGATAAAAGTGTGTTTTCACTGACAACACTATTCTTTGTTTACGATTCTTTAGCCTAAAATTAAAGAATTGAAGCTCACAACTGTTTGTAAATTTGGATATGGGTGCACTGGAGAACAACCTCCATTTTGTGTGAACTGAGACTTAATGCAGTCAGAGGCAGTCCAAGATGGCCGCCGCGTTGAGGGAAATCTCACTGAGGCCACTCTCTTTCTCTCACAGAGAACCAGCATAGGAAATAAATGTGCAAGGCAAATGAATGCAACAAGGGGTTTGTGGATAGTAAACAATTTAGGAATAAATAGAAAAGGGAACAATACCGGGTGTATGTAATGAATATGAAGTGAGTGAAGTGAGGGACAGGAATAACCTGGAGAGTGTTGGGAAAGGTTGTTGTAAGGTTCAATCATTTGGCCAAAGCAAGAGTGACATGAGCCAGAACCAATCTCTGTATCTAAAGCTTCTGTCACTGTTCATGTTCCTCTCTGAGAAGGGTGCTTGAAGTGGGGGCTGGGCAGGGAAGCTTTAGAATGTTGGCACAGAATACTGACACAGGGCATTCTTCTCTCAGAATGTCCCAGCCAGCCTCTGCCCTGGTGGCAGAAGAGGTCAAAAGTTCAACTCAGCTGATAGAGATACCACTCAAAGTGTGTGCCCTCTTTCATTCAGACTGCTGGATAAACTGCATATTACTTTTTGGCAATAACTGGGCCCTCCTAACAAGCAAAATACTTCTACAGTCTTTAACTAGTCCAGCCGGGAAACAACCTTTACATAGCAGTCATTACATTGCACTACCTACACAACGCAGTCATTACAACGCAGCTGCCCTTACATCACATACCATTACAACGCATGCCATTACAACGCATGTCAATACAACGCATGCCATTACAATAAATATCATTACAACGCATGCCATTACAACGCATTATAAGGTAAGTAATGGGGATTTTCTTGTTTTAGGGTGGGTATGGGTTCTGGGGTACATGGGGATAGTATTTTTATCCCTACACTATCCAACACTTACCCTACTGTTGCACTCACTGGAGTGGGAATAGAAATGTTTACCCCTACACTATCCAACACTTACCCTACTGTTGCACTCACTGGAGTGGGAATAGTAATTTTTACCCCTACACTATCCAACACTTACAATACTCTTGCCCTAAAAGTATTGCACGTTGTAATGGCATGCGTTGTAATGGAATGCGTTGTAATGGAATGCGTTGTAAATGTAGTTTCTAAAAATGCGTTGTGATGGCATGCGTTGTAAAATCATGCATTGTAATGGATGCTGCGATGTAAAAACCGTGCTGTAAAGGCATGCGTTGTACTTGTTTGCGTTGTAACATCATATATTCAGTTCAGCCTCATTCAGACATGTCAGCATTTTAAAAGTAGATATTTTGAAAACAAATTAGGGGGAATGTATTTTGCCAATTGAAATACATTAAAGAAGAAGCAATTTCAGGTCAGAATTCTACAGTCTTTAACTAGTTCAGCCGGGTAACAATCTTTACATAGCAGTCATTACAACGCACTACCTTCACAACGCAGTCATTACAACGCAGCTGCCCTTACATCACATACCATTACAACGCACACCATTACAACGCATGTCACTACAACGCATGCCATTACAATGAATATCATTACAACGCATGCCATTACAACGCATTATAAGGTAAGTAATGGGGATTTTTTAGTTTTAGGGTGGGTATGGGTTCTGGGGTACATGGGGATAGTATTTTTATCCCTACACTATCCAACACTATCCAACTTAACCTACTGTTGCACTCACTGGAGTGGGAATCGACATTTTTACCCCTACACTATCCAACACTTACCCTACTGTTGCACTCACTGGAGTGGGAATAGAAATTTTTACCCCTACACTATCCAATACTTACCCCACTGTTGCACTCACTGGAGTGGGAATAGCAATTTTTAGCCCTACGCTATCCAACACTTACACTACTTTTGCCCTAAAAGTATTGCGCGTTGTAATGGCATGCGTTGTAATGGTATGTGTTGTAATGGAATGCGTTGTAAATGTAGTTAATAAAAATGCGTTGTGATGGCATGCGTTGTAAAATCATGCATTGTAATGGATGCTGCGATGTAAAAACCGCGTTGTAAAGGCATGCGTTGTAATTGTTTGCGTTGTAACATCATATATTCAGTTCAGCCTCATTCAGACATGTCAACATTTTAAAAGTAGATATTTTGAAAGCAAATTAGGGGGAATGTATTTTGCCAATTGAAATACATTAAAGAAGAAGCAATTTCAGGTCAGAATTCTACAGTCTCCAACTAGTTCAGCCGGGAAACAACCTTTACATAGCAGTCATTACAACGCACTACCTTCTCAACGCAGTCATTATAACGCAGCTGCCCTTACATCACATACCATTACAACGCATGCCATTACAACGCATGTCACTACAACGCATGCCGTTACAATGAATATCATTACAACACATGCCATTACAATGCATCATAAGGTAAGTAATGGGGATTTTTTAGTTTTAGGGTGGGTATGGGTTCTGGGGTACATGGGCAGACTATTTTTATCCCTACCCTATCCAACACTTACCCTACTGTAGCACTCACTGGAGTGGGAATAGAAATGTTTACCCCTACACTATCCAACACTTACCCTACTGTTGCACTCACTGGAGTGGGAATAGTAATTTTTACCCCTACACTATCCAACACTTACCGTACTGTTCACTCACTGGGGTGGGAATAGTAATTTTTACCCCTACGCTATCCAACACTTACACTACTCTTGCCCTAAAAGTATTGCGTGTTGTAATGGCATGCGTTGTAATTGTATGCGTTGTAATGGAATGCGTTGTATATGTAGTTTCTAAAAATGGGTGGTGATGGCATGCGTTGTAAAATCATGCATTGTAATGGATGCTGCAATGTAAAAACCGCGTTGTAAAGGCATGCATTGTAATTGTTTGCGTTGTAACATCATATATTCAGTTCAGCCTCATTCAGACATGTCAACATTTTAAAAGTAGATATTTTGAAAACAAATTAGGGGGAAGGTATTTTGCCAATTGAAATACATTAAAGAAGAAGCAATTTCAGGTCAGAATTCTACAGTCTTCAACTAGTTCAGCCAGGAAACAACCTTTACATAGCAGTCATTACAACGCACTACCTTCACAACGCAGTCATTACAACGCAGCTGCCCTTACATCACATACCATTACAATGCACGCCATTACAACGCATGTCACTACAACGCATGCCATTACAATGAATATCATTACAACGCATGCCATTACAACGCATTATAAGGTAAGGAATGGGGATTTTTTAGTTTTAGGGTGGGTATGGGTTCTGGGGTACATGGGGATAGTATTTTTATCCCTACACTATCCAACACTATCCAACTTACCCTACTTTTGCACTCACTGGAGTGGAAATTGACATTTTTACCCCTACACTGTCCAACACTTACCCTACTGTTGCACTCACTGGAGTGGGAATATAAATTTTTACCCCTACACTATCCAACACTTACCCCACTGTTGCACTCACTGGAGTGGGAATAGCAATTTTTAGCCCTACGCTATCCAACACTTACACTACTCTTGGCCTAAAAGTATTGCGTGTTGTAATGGGAATGCGTTGTAAAGGCATGCGTTGTAATGGAATGCGTTTTAAATGTAGTTTCTAAAAATGCGTTGTGATGGCATGCATTGTAAAATCATGTGTTGTAATGGATGCTGCGATGTAAAAAACGCGCTGTAAAGGTATGCGTTGTAATTGTTTGCGTTGTAACATCATATATTCAGTTCAGCCTCATTCAGACATGTCAACATTTTAAAAGTAGATATTTTGAAAACAAATTAGGGGGAATGTATTTTGCCAATTGAAATACATTAAAGAAGAAGAAATTTCAGGTCAGAAACAGAAAAAGCCATTTTTGCTTAAACATTGGTAGTCTCAAGCTTGAATCAGGTATGCTGGCATGTATGCTCATTGAAGAGAGTTTAAGTGTTCACATTTATAGGTGGGCACCTATTGTCACAAAAGCCTTTTACCCTACTCCCCTGAACCATAATAAAGCCAAAAGTGGACTCCCATTGTCTTAATACAGGGTAGGCAAACAATAGCTGTATGTTGTATGAAGTCATTTATTAAATAGGAAAGGCCAAGTAAAACAAAGCTGGCCAGGTGATCAATGCAACAGTTCAGTACAGTGAGAGAACCACAGTCCAATAAAGTGTATCTTATATAACCAAAGGAACACATTTTTTCTGACTGGATTTGTAAATGAAGGAGAACCACAAAAACTGCCTGCTATGCTGAGGATAAAAGGTGTGATGCCACAGCAATACCTAAAAGAATATGAATGAAAATTAATGTTTTTATGAAAATCATGTTATGTATTTGATGGCAACAATATATTGTTAAAAAAGCAAATGTTTAGTGAGGGAAATGTGAATCAGCTGTGCTATCATTTGTGAAAGATAAAAGTGTGTTTTCACTGACAACACTATTCTTTGTTTACGATTCTTTAGCCTAAAATTAAAGAATTGAAGCTCACAACTGTTTGTAAATTTGGATATGGGTGCACTGGAGAACAACCTCCATTTTGTGTGAACTGAGACTTAATGCAGTCAGAGGCAGTCCAAGATGGCCGCCGTGTTGAGGGAAATCTCACTGAGGCCACTCTCTTTCTCTCACAGAGAACCAGCATAGGAAATAAATGTGCAAGGCAAATGAATGCAACAAGGGGTTTGTGGATAGTAAACGATTTAGGAATAAATAGAAAAGGGAACAATACCGGGTGTATGTAATGAATATGAAGTGAGTGAAGTGAGGGACAGGGATAACCTGGAGAGTGTTGGGAAAGGTTGTTGTAAGGTTCAATCATTTGGCCAAAGCAAGAGTGACATGAGCCAGAACCGATCTCTGTATCTAAAGCTTCTGTCACTGTTCATGTTCCTCTCTGAGAAGGGTGCTTGAAGTGGGGGCTGGGCAGGGAAGCTTTAGAATGTTGGCACAGAATACTGACACATGGCATTCTTCTCTCAGAATGTCCCAGCCAGCCTCTGCCCTGGTGGCAGAAGAGGTCAAAAGTTCAACTCAGCTGATAGAGATACCACTCAAAGTGTGTGCCCTCTTTCATTCAGACTGCTGGATAAACTGCATATTACTTTTTGGCAATAACTGGGCCCTCCTAACAAGCAAAATACTTCTAAAGTCTTTAACTAGTCCAGCCGGGAAACAACCTTTACATAGCAGTCATTACATTGCACTACCTACACAACGCAGTCATTACAACGCAGCTGCCCTTACATCACATACCATTACAACGCATGCCATTACAACGCATGTCACTACAACGCATGCCATTACAATAAATATCATTACAACGCATGCCATTACAACGCATTATAAGGTAAGTAATGGGGATTTTCTTGTTTTAGGGTGGGTATAGGTTCTGGGGTACATGGGGATAGTATTTTTATCCCTACACTATCCAACACTTACCCTACTGTTGCACTCACTGGAGTGGGAATAGAAATGTTTACCCCTACACTATCCAACACTTACCCTACTGTTGCACTCACTGGAGTGGGAATAGTATTTTTTACCCCTACACTATCCAACACTTACAATACTCTTGCCCTAAAAGTATTGCGCGTTGTAATGGCATGCGTTGTAATGGTATGCGTTGTAATGGAATGTGTTGTAAATGTAGTTACTAAAAATGCGTTGTGATGGCATGCGTTGTAAAATCATGCATTGTAATGGATACTGCGATGTAAAAACTGCGTTGTAAAGGCATCCGTTGTAATTGTTTGCGTTGTAACATAATATATTCAGTTTAGCCTCATTCAGACATGTCTACATTTTAAAAGTAGATATTTTGAAAGTAAATTAGGGAGAATGTATTTTGCCAATTGAAATACATTAAAGAAGAAGCAATTTCAGGTCAGAAATCTACAGTCTTCAACTAGTTCAGCCGGGAAACAACCTTGACATAGCAGTCATTACAACGCACTACCTTCACAACGCAGTCATTACAACGCAGCTGCCCTTACATCACATACCATTACAACGCGCACCATTACAACGCATGTCACTACAACGCATGCCATTACAATGAATATCATTACAACGCATGCCATTACAACGCATTATAAGGTAAGTAATGGGGATTTTTTAGTTTTAGGGTGGGTATGGGTTCTGGGGTACATGGGGATAGTATTTTTATCCCTACACTATCCAACACTATCCAACTTACCCTACTGTTGCACTCACTGGAGTGGGAATCGACATTTTTACCCCTACACTATCCAACACTTACCCTACTGTTGCACTCACTGGAGTGGGAATAGAAATTTTTACCCCTACACTATCCAATACTTACCCCACTGTTGCACTCACTGGAGTGGGAATAGCAATTTTTAGCCCTACGCTATCCAACACTTACACTACTTTTGCCCTAAAAGTATTGCGCGTTGTAATGGCATGCGTTGTAATGGTATGTGTTGTAATGGAATGCGTTGTAAATGTAGTTAATAAAAATGCGTTGTGATGGCATGCGTTGTAAAATCATGCATTGTAATGGATGCTGCGATGTAAAAACCGCGTTGTAAAGGCATGCGTTGTAATTGTTTGCGTTGTAACATCATATATTCAGTTCAGCCTCATTCAGACATGTCAACATTTTAAAAGTAGATATTTTGAAAGCAAATTAGGGGGAATGTATTTTGCCAATTGAAATACATTAAAGAAGAAGCAATTTCAGGTCAGAATTCTACAGTCTCCAACTAGTTCAGCCGGGAAACAACCTTTACATAGCAGTCATTACAACGCACTACCTTCACAACGCAGTCATTATAACGCAGCTGCCCTTACATCACATACCATTACAACGCATGCCATTACAACGCATGTCACTACAACGCATGCCGTTACAATGAATATCATTACAACACATGCCATTACAATGCATCATAAGGTAAGTAATGGGGATTTTTTAGTTTTAGGGTGGGTATGGGTTCTGGGGTACATGGGCAGACTATTTTTATCCCTACCCTATCCAACACTTACCCTACTGTAGCACTCACTGGAGTGGGAATAGAAATGTTTACCCCTACACTATCCAACACTTACCCTACTGTTGCACTCACTGGAGTGGGAATAGTAATTTTTACCCCTACACTATCCAACACTTACCGTACTGTTCACTCACTGGGGTGGGAATAGTAATTTTTACCCCTACGCTATCCAACACTTACACTACTCTTGCCCTAAAAGTATGCGCGTTGTAATGGCATGCGTTGTAATTGTATGCGTTGTAATGGAATGTGTTGTATATGTAGTTTCTAAAAATGGGTGGTGATGGCATGCGTTGTAAAATCATGCATTGTAATGGATGCTGCAATGTAAAAACCGCGTTGTAAAGGCATGCATTGTAATTGTTTGCGTTGTAACATCATATATTCAGTTCAGCCTCATTCAGACATGTCAACATTTTAAAAGTAGATATTTTGAAAACAAATTAGGGGGAAGGTATTTTGCCAATTGAAATACATTAAAGAAGAAGCAATTTCAGGTCAGAATTCTACAGTCTTCAACTAGTTCAGCCAGGAAACAACCTTTACATAGCAGTCATTACAACGCACTACCTTCACAACGCAGTCATTACAACGCAGCTGCCCTTACATCACATACCATTACAATGCACGCCATTACAACGCATGTCACTACAACGCATGCCATTACAATGAATATCATTACAACGCATGCCATTACAACGCATTATAAGGTAAGGAATGGGGATTTTTTAGTTTTAGGGTGGGTATGGGTTCTGGGGTACATGGGGATAGTATTTTTATCCCTACACTATCCAACACTATCCAACTTACCCTACTTTTGCACTCACTGGAGTGGAAATCGACATTTTTACCCCTACACTGTCCAACACTTACCCTACTGTTGCACTCACTGGAGTGGGAATATAAATTTTTACCTCTACACTATCCAACACTTACCCCACTGTTGCACTCACTGGAGTGGGAATAGAAATTTTTAGCCCTACGCTATCCAACACTTACACTACTCTTGGCCTAAAAGTATTGCGTGTTGTAATGGGAATGCGTTGTAAAGGCATGCGTTGTAATGGAATGCGTTTTAAATGTAGTTTCTAAAAATGCGTTGTGATGGCATGCATTGTAAAATCATGTGTTGTAATGGATGCTGCGATGTAAAAAACGAGCTGTAAAGGTATGCGTTGTAATTGTTTGCGTTGTAACATCATATATTCAGTTCAGCCTCATTCAGACATGTCAACATTTTAAAAGTAGATATTTTGAAAACAAATTAGGGGGAATGTATTTTGCCAATTGAAATACATTAAAGAAGAAGAAATTTCAGGTCAGAAACAGAAAAAGCCATTTTTGCTTAAACATTGGTAGTCTCAAGCTTGAATCAGGTATGCTGGCATGTATGCTCATTGAAGAGAGTTTAAGTGTTCACATTTATAGGTGGGCACCTATTGTCACAAAAGCCTTTTACCCTACTCCCCTGAACCACAATAAAGCCAAAAGTGGACTCCCATTGTCTCAATACAGGGTAGGCAAACAATAGCTGTATGTTGTATGAAGTCATTTATTAAATAGGAAAGGCCAAGTAAAACAAAGCTGGCCAGGTGATCAATGCAACAGTTCAGTACAGTGAGAGAACCACAGTCCAATAAAGTGTATCTTATATAACCAAAGGAACACATTTTTTCTGACTGGATTTGTAAATGAAAAGCATGTTTACAACTATACATTTACTTTTTTGCCTGTGTGAGAACCACAAAAACTGCCTGCTATGCTGAGGATAAAAGGTGTGATGCCACAGCAATACCTAAAAGAATATGAATGAAAATTAATGTTTTTATGAAAATCATGTTATGTATTTGATGGCAACAAACATATTGTTAAAAAAGCAAATGTTTAGTGAGGGAAATGTGAATCAGCTGTGCTATCATTTGTGAAAGATAAAAGTGTGTTTTCACTGACAACACTATTCTTTGTTTACGATTCTTTAGCCTAAAATTAAAGAATTGAAGCTCACAACTGTTTGTAAATTTGGATATGGGTGCACTGGAGAACAACCTCCATTTTGTGTGAACTGAGACTTAATGCAGTCAGAGGCAGTCCAAGATGGCCGCCGTGTTGAGGGAAATCTCACTGAGGCCACTCTCTTTCTCTCACAGAGAACCAGCATAGGAAATAAATGTGCAAGGCAAATGAATGCAACAAGGGGTTTGTGGATAGTAAACAATTTAGGAATAAATAGAAAAGGGAACAATACCGGGTGTATGTAATGAATATGAAGTGAGTGAAGTGAGGGACAGGGATAACCTGGAGAGTGTTGGGAAAGGTTGTTGTAAGGTTCAATCATTTGGCCAAAGCAAGAGTGACATGAGCCAGAACCGATCTCTGTATCTAAAGCTTCTGTCACTGTTCATGTTCCTCTCTGAGAAGGGTGCTTGAAGTGGGGGCTGGGCAGGGAAGCTTTAGAATGTTGGCACAGAATACTGACACATGGCATTCTTCTCTCAGAATGTCCCAGCCAGCCTCTGCCCTGGTGGCAGAAGAGGTCAAAAGTTCAACTCAGCTGATAGAGATACCACTCAAAGTGTGTGCCCTCTTTCATTCAGACTGCTGGATAAACTGCATATTACTTTTTGGCAATAACTGGGCCCTCCTAACAAGTAAAATACTTCTACAGTCTTTAACTAGTCCAGCCGGGAAACAACCTTTACATAGCAGTCATTACATTGCACTACCTACACAACGCAGTCATTACAACGCAGCTGCCCTTACATCACATACCATTACAACGCATGCCATTACAACGCATGTCACTACAACGCATGCCATTACAATAAATATCATTACAACGCATGCCATTACAACGCATTATAAGGTAAGTAATGGGGATTTTCTTGTTTTAGGGTGGGTATAGGTTCTGGGGTACATGGGGATAGTATTTTTATCCCTACACTATCCAACACTTACCCTACTGTTGCACTCACTGGAGTGGGAATAGAAATGTTTACCCCTACACTATCCAACACTTACCCTACTGTTGCACTCACTGGAGTGGGAATAGTATTTTTTACCCCTACACTATCCAACACTTACAATACTCTTGCCCTAAAAGTATTGCGCGTTGTAATGGCATGCGTTGTAATGGTATGCGTTGTAATGGAATGCGTTGTAAATGTAGTTACTAAAAATGCGTTGTGATGGCATGCGTTGTAAAATCATGCATTGTAATGGATACTGCGATGTAAAAACTGCGTTGTAAAGGCATCCGTTGTAATTGTTTGCGTTGTAACATAATATATTCAGTTTAGCCTCATTCAGACATGTCTACATTTTAAAAGTAGATATTTTGAAAGTAAATTAGGGAGAATGTATTTTGCCAATTGAAATACATTAAAGAAGAAGCAATTTCAGGTCAGAAATCTACAGTCTTCAACTAGTTCAGCCGGGAAACAACCTTCACATAGCAGTCATTACAACGCACTACCTTCACAACGCAGTCATTATAACGCAGCTGCCCTTACATCACATACCATTACAACGCATGCCATTACAACGCATGTCACTACAACGTATGCCATTACAATGAATATCATTACAACGCATGCCATTACAACGCATTATAAGGTAAGTAAAGGGAATCTTTTAGTTTTAGGGTGGGTATGAGTTCTGGGGTACATGGTGATAGTATTTTTATCCCTACACTATCCAACACTATCCAACTTACCCTACTGTTGCACTCACTGGAGTGGGAATAGAAATTGTTATCGCTACACTATCCAACACTCACCCTACTGTCGCACTCACTGGAGTGGGAATAGAAATATTTTCCCCTACACTATCCAGCACTTACACTACTCTTGCCCTAAAAGTATTGCGCGTTGTAATGGTATGCGTTGTAATGGAATGCGTTGTAATGGAATGCGTTGTAAATGTAGTTTCTAAAAATGCGTTGTGATGGCATGCGTTGTAAAATCATGCATTGTAATGGATGCTGCGATGTAAAAACCGTGTTGTAAAGGCATGCGTTGTAATTGTTTGCGTTGTAACATCATATATTCAGTTCAGCCTCATTCAGACATGTCAACATTTTAAAAGTAGATATTTTGAAAACAAATTAGGGGGAATGTATTTTGCCAATTGAAATACATTAAAGAAGAAGCAATTTCAGGTCAGAATTCTACAGTCTTTAACTAGTTCAGCCGGGTAACAATCTTTACATAGCAGTCATTACAACGCACTACCTTCACAACGCAGTCATTACAACGCAGCTGCCCTTACATCACATACCATTACAACGCACGCCATTACAACGCATGTCACTACAACGCATGCCATTACAATAAATATCATTACAACGCATGCCATTACAACGCATTATAAGGTAAGTAATGGGGATTTTTTAGTTTTAGGGTGAGTATGGGTTCTGGGGTACATGGGGATAGTATTTTTATCCCTACACTATCCAACACTATCCAACTTACCCTACTGTTGCACTCACTGGAGTGGGAATAGAAATTTTTATCCCTACACTATCCAACACTTACCCTACTGTCGCACTCACTGGATTGGGAATAGAAATATTTACCCCTACACTATCCAGCACTTACACTACTCTTGCCCTAAAAGTATTGCTCGTTGTAATGGTATGCGTTGTAATGGAATGCGTTGTAATGGAATGCGTTGTAAATGTAGTTTCTAAAAATGCATTGTGATGGCATGCGTTGTAAAATCATGCATTGTAATGGATGCTGCGATGTAAAAACCGTGTTGTAAAGGCATGCGTTGTACTTGTTTGCGTTGTAACATCATATATTCAGTTCAGCCTCATTCAGACATGTCAACATTTTAAAAGTAGATATTTTGAAAACAAATTAGGGGGAATGTATTTTGCCAATTGAAATACATTAAAGTAGAAGCAATTTCAGGTCAGAATTCTACAGTCTTTAACTAGTTCAGCCGGGTAACAATCTTTACATAGCAGTCATTACAACGCACTACCTTCACAACGCAGTCATTACAACGCAGCTGCCCTTACATCACATACCATTACAACGCACACCATTACACCGCATGTCACTACAACGCATGCCATTACAATGAATATCATTACAACGCATGCCATTACAACGCATTATAAGGTAAGTAATGGGGATTTTTTAGTTTTAGGGTGGGTATGGGTTCTGGGGTACATGGGGATAGTATTTTTATCCCTACACTATCCAACACTATCCAACTTACCCTACTGTTGCACTCACTGGAGTGGGAATCGACATTTTTACCCCTACACTATCCGACACTTACCCTACTGTTGCACTCACTGGAGTGGGAATATAAATTTTTACCCCTACACTATCCAATACTTACCCCACTGTTGCACTCACTGGAGTGGGAATAGCAATTTTTAGCCCTACGCTATCCAACACTTACACTACTTTTGCCCTAAAAGTATTGTGCGTTGTAATGGCATGCGTTGTAATGGTATGTGTTGTAATGGAATGCGTTGTAAATGTAGTTTCTAAAAATGCACCCCAGGACAGCCTACCAACCATGACAATGATTGTCAGGTCATTTATATTGTATAGTGAAACTTTGCTTAGGCTGGGGTGGGACTACGTCGCTTAGCAACCAACCCATGAAGAGCTCAGGATCATACATTCTTAAGCCCACAGCAACTCAGAAGAGACTGGGTCTTTCGTACTTCATCATAGTCTGAAAGAAGATGTGCTAGGCCACTGTACTTGGCACCACCTTTACAGAGGAACCCAACCTAACTCAACCAAATTCCTGCTAGAGGCCTGAGTAGTATATATCATCGGGAGTAAAAGCCAGCAGAGGGGACCCTGACTCACACCTTTACCACTACCCTAATTCCATAGATCGTATGCTCGAAAGGGAAAAAGGGGTAGTGAGCACCAAGATCACCCTCTCAGAAAGGAGAATGTTGTTAAATCTAGGCTCTCCAACTCTGGCCTCACAACCCCTACAGACCTTCCAGCCTCTCAACAGAGGCTCATACAGATCTTGACCTACCTGCCACCCCATTCCAGGGTCTAATTCCCAGTTCCACATCGAAACCACAATCCCTGGCCTTGGTGGAAGCCACCAGTGTGGAGAATGACAACCATTCCCCTGACCATACCACTTCCTTGCCCCCCGCAAATCCAAAAGGGTAACAAGCCCAAAACAAACAAGCAAGGGAGCTAAGGCCACAAACCCCGCTTCCTCTAACAAATCAAGTTGCTTACCAGATAAAGCTTTGCAGTGCGACCTGCATCCTCAGTCCCTCCTGACCGCGAAAAACTAGGGTCTTCAAGAACCCCCATCCCAGTACATGTCCATGCTAGTTATAAGCTGTACAAACAGATTAACAGATTATTCTAAGGACAGAGCTTGTTCCCTTAGTAGCTCGCCTCGATGCTCTGGACATCAAAACATTCACCCCAGTCACATGTCTGGGTTGAATCCATTGTTTTTTGCTCACCACATCATCCCAGTCTGTACCCAGCCATGGTGAATGTTTGACAATGTTCACATTCTGTCCATCATCTTTCTGTGTTGCTATAGTCACTCTAAGTGCAAAAGGTATGCCCAGGAGTGGGTCCCAGGCTCACTATGCCACTGGATTCAATCTAGCCTGGCTGATGTGGGGTGATACCAGGGAACTGGTCCCAGGATGCTAGTTTCTGGTCCAGGGAGGGCGTGGCCTGGCAATTTGGGTAGGATTATTCCATGGGAGACAGGGTCAAGACTGATTTGCAAATGGCTGGGTACCAACTGGTATGGAGTGGTGAGCAAAACATAAAATATGGATTAAACCCAGATCTTTGATCGGGGACGAATGTTTGACCCCCACCCCCATTGTCCCCAAAGTGCACGCCCTACCTGATTGTCCTCCAGAATGTTTCTGGGATACCCCCTGGTGCAAGCGAAGATTCCCTGCCACTGAAAAACAAAGCTGCTCACTGGATAAAAACAAATGCAAGATGGTCCCAGGAATTAGCCCAAGAGGGCAAATGTATAGGAAGAGTCCCTTATTTAGACAAATATCCGAATGACTGTTCTGGGGACAGAGTATTAGTTAACTTCAAGCCTCTGTTATTGGTAGAATTGCTTCTACTGCGATTTAGCTCAATGACTTCTCCTCTAGACCAAATTAAAATGCTTCCAGAAATGTATTTCGAAAGACCAGTTGCTGCGCTCACCTCTAATTGGGATACACCCATCAGCAACCATGGCCAACTCATTTTCAAAATAGTCACAAAAAACACTTTTGAACCCCTTTCACTTTTGAATGCCCAAGATTGACGATGTGTGAAAATGTTACTCGGGGCATCAACACATCCCCTAGAGGGGGGAACTACCAGAATAACCTGGATTCGCAAGTACATTAAATCTAGTACCATCAAAGGGGGCTCATTTCCTTCCAGTCGATTCCCCTTCCTCCATGATTTGCGCTATAGATGCATCTAGAACACCGTCAAAAATAGGATGCCAGCTGGGTGTTCCGGATTCTTATTCTGACCCTGTTAATGCCAAAACAACTACTGCCAATTTGACACCAACAAAGGGCACACACAACGATTTTGCACCTCTGTCCTCTCCAATAAGTGTATCCCATAGACGGGCATCTCTGTTCTCTAATTCTCCTCACCCTAGCCAAAGCTCCAACTCAGCAGGAACAATCAGAATTCTCTTGTGGAACGTTGCTAGTATTAAGTCCAAAGAGCCGCACCAGACTGTAGAGAATATATAGACCAATTCAATGTATGTAAGCTCCAAGAGATGTGGGCAATTGAACCCCAGTTTAAATCTGGCTACACCACATATCATGTCAAAGCACTGACATCAGTTTGAGGCAGGGCATCAGGGGGCCATTGGACTTGGGTCAAATTGATTTAAACCGACGAATCAAAACATTGACTCGTCAGATATTTTGGGGCTAAAAATGTATTCCCCAGTGAAGACTTGTAGGTATTTGTTTATTGTCTACTGTAGACCCAGAAGCAGAAGTGTGGAATTGTCTACTGTAAACATCTTGCAACATTCTGTTAGACAGATCAACTCCAAGGATATGGTCATTATAGGTAGAGATTTTAATATAGACTTTGAAACCATATATGGCTGTGATTTAGTGGTGGGGTATCCCTTCCCTTCCCTCAGCTCAAGATCCTATATCTTAAGCTCAGTGGTTGCCATGCAGGTTGTCCACTTCATTACACTAAATGGGCTGAGGGCATGTAATGGAGATCTGTATCTGACAAGCTGGGGCATTTGCATTTAAGAAAGGTTCTATAAGATCAAAAATTGATTGCATCATGACCAGGGTTGTCATGTGGGAAAGATTGGCGGACTCTGAAGTGGATAAGAGAGGAGAGTAGCCACTACCCCTTACACCTAAACATCCTGGGTTGTAGCTCCAACTACCCACCCCTACAGCACCACAAATAATGCCAATAATGGGAAACAACCATAGGTCCACCAGGTTGCTCTCAATTGTGGGGAATGCAGAGACCATGACAGAGATATATGACATATTTGTGAGTGTTCTGTCTCACCTAAATAGCCTGGAAAATCCAAGGATTTTTATCACTTATATACACACAAAGCTGGTAGCATCTTTAATACTGATCTTGACCCAACCACCAAAAAAAGAAGCCCCCTACCAGGGCGCGTAATGTAGATAGTAATCTATGGTACTCAAAGGACTGTAGATTGGCAAAACAAATACTGGGGAATGCTCTTAAAAATCTACCTGAGGTCCGCATAGCCAGGGACTTATACAAGAAGACAGTAAGAAGTGCAAGGGCCAAGTGGAGTGGATGCCAGCTGAAGCGATCTGGTAATGGCTGCAAGGTCTAGCGTTAATTGTCATTTTGGAAAAAAGTTGCCCATGGGAGCAGGAGTTCCAAATTACAAGTAGACTGTCACCTGAATCCTGAGGCTTAGGTAGATCACTTCACTAAGTTATACAATCATGCCGCAATCGACCTTTTCGCATCAACTTGCCTCCTTTAGACCTTCACTTCACACTAGAAGAAACCATGATAGCTATCAGTGCAATTAAATTGGGCAAGGCCCCAGGAGCAGACAAAATCCCATGTTAGTCTGCGCCTCTTATGTTAACTGCCTGAGCAATGCAATAGCTGCAGGGGCTCCAATCCAAGATACATGGAAAGGGCGAAGATTAGTCTCATTTACAAAAAGGGGGATCGGTGTAGTCCTGCTAATTATAGGCCAATAAGCCTTTTTGACATTCTCCAAAAGGTTTAAGCGAGACAGTTGCTAAACAAATTAAATGAGTGGATTGAGGGTGCAGATATCCTAACCCCCTAACAAGCTGGATTCAGACCTAAAGTCAGCACGACAGACCAAGTACTGATTCTGCTCCTTATAATTTAGAAGTATGAAAGGCTCAAAGAAGGCCATTTGTGCATAGCCTTTGTTGACCTCAAAGCAGCCTTTGACTAAGTCCCCCAGGAGCTCCTATGGGTGTCACTAAAAACCATCGAGGTATCTGGATGCCCTGCTTCGTCAACTAGTAAAACTTCATCAAGATAATTATGCCCACGTGCGATGGTGTCCTCTGGGATACCTAACAGACCAGATCCCAATACGCAGATGGGTTAGACAATGGTGTGTGCTGTCCTCCACCCTCTTTTCCTTATTCGTCAATGATGTTATTGAGGTCCTCCAAAAAGGAAATATAGACGCCCCCAAGTTTGAAGGGGATAGCATGCCTGCTTTACTTTTCACCGACGACACTCTCCTAATCTTACACACACCTATGGGATAACAGCAATTTTCAGACAATTTTAATTCTTCCTGTGTGGCTATGGCTCTTGAGATTAACATTTCAAAAAAACAATTTATGGTAGTCAGACCGAACAGATCATTTAAAAACACCATAGTCTTAGGTAAGGCAGGTTTTTAGATTCAAATATTTGAGCATTATGCTAGATAGTAGGGTTTCATGGTCTTCTCACATCCAGAAGAGAAGGGCGGTGCTCCAACATCAGGCATCAATTATCTTTAAAAAAAACATATCATGGGACAAAGTCAAGGGCCCTACTCCCGGCAATGGAGTTATACAGACTAAAAGTCTATTCAGCTGCCTTATATGGCACCAAACATTGAGGCCACATGAATACAGACTCTCTTACTCTTATGAAAATAAATTCCTGTGAATGCTCCTTCATCTCCCCAAGAATAATCTCTTAATACCTATGTTTCTTGACGTGGTTCCCAAACAGGTGGGAGATATTGCCAACCCAGGCTCCTTATGTACTGGGTAAGGATCTGGACTGCAGAGGGGCTTAAGCTATACCATAACACATTAAAGGAACAGCTGTCAATCCAATACATGTCTAACTTTCCCATGGTTTAGGCATGTTCAATCCTGGTATGAAAAACTGAGCCTTGGATCTTTTTGGTCGGATCCTACATCGATGACTCATGCCTCAAAGAAACAGCAAAAAGTCTGCTATTGGCCAATATCCATGCTAATCTCTTCATTCCTTCCAGCCAAGGGAAAAAAGGTACAGTGTAGGGACCAGCAAGGTCCAAGTGACTTGCCACAAGAAGAAAAGTCAGAGTAGGCCCAGGCAAACAGGGGAGCCCACTGGAATCAAAGAAGACCCTCAAGAGGACCCGCAGGTTGGGAGGCACTGGAGTCGTAAGAGGACCTCAAGCAGCTCACCAAAGATGCAGGCCCACGGTGCAAGAGATGCGGTGAGGACAAAGATCTTAGTCGCAGCCAATGCTTGTGGTTGATGACTACTTGGAGCCTGAAGATCTCTGAGGAAGAGAGCTAACAAGCCTTTGCAACGACAAGTCAACCCGGTGCACAGGGGTTTGGTTCCTGCAGTTCCGACGAGGGATACTGGCCTCAAACTCGTGGAGAAGACAGGGCAGGCCTCAAGGGAGTTGTAGAACCACCACCTGTGTTGCTGAGCCTTCTGGAGTCCATGGGAGCCCAGGAGCAGCAGACCGGTTAGATTAGTTGTGGTGCTTGCAGATGCAGGGAAGTGACTCTTTCACTTCAATGGATAATCCTTCAAGTGTCTTGGATGTCCACAGGCCTTGGAAGGTTCCTGTATGGAGCACAGGCACAGACGTTACAGTGGATGAGCAGGACAACGAGACCAGGAGCAGCAGAAGTCTTCCCAGCTGCAGTCTCGATGTCCAGAGCAAACGTCCATCAAAGTACAGAGTGCCCAGACGGTTAAAGATGAAGTGGTGTCTGATCTGAATCTTGTCCCACAATGAATCTAGGGACCCACCCATAGGTAAGCCCTTAAGTACCCTAAGGAAAGGGTTGGGACGATTCCGGGGTCCCTCCCAGAGGAGTGGCTGCACAATGGAGAGGATACTCCCATATCCTTTGTCCGGTTTCGCGCCAGAGTGGCAACCAACGGCTCCTGAACTGGTTTGAAGTGGACTATGCAAAGAGGGCACCAAGTGTGCCCTTCACGTAGTCTTAGTGGCACTGGCAAGCGCCCCTACCCTGCCCCAATATACTAAGCCCTGTCTGGGAGGAGGTCACACCTCCCTGTGACAAGATATCTATTGTTCTGCCTTCCCCTGCTTGAGCTTGGCTCAACAGCATGAGGGCAGAAACATGTCTCTGGTCGGCAGCAGCCCTAGCATGCTGTCCGGTTCTGAAAGACTGGTACAGGGAGCACTGAGGGCCACCCGGAGGAGATTCACAGTACATGGAGTCATATCTCTCACACAAACAGTGTGGGGGTATGATTCCAACATGTTTGATACCAAACACAGCATGGTTTGTTCTGGCTAATTTAGAGATGGTCATCGTGTAATGACGCATGGCCATTGTATATATCATAATGGCTGATGCACTTACAACCCGGGTGAATGCACTCAAAAGGTTGTAGGGGTGTCCTGCTCATGCAGGGGTACCCTCACACTTAGAACCAAGCACCCTGCCTTCGGGATTGAAAGGCCTGCCTAAGGGGGTGACTTATAGGTTTCACGTGCAGTGACCTCAGATATAGAGAAACACAGGCTGCAATGGCAGGTCTACAGTCACACTTTGAGTGTTCTCTCATGAGTGGCATAATACATGCTTCAGCCCATGGGAGGCCCCTAGTGTGCCTATTCCTTGGGTACCTCAGTGCCATATATTTGGGACTTACAAGTGTACACCAGTAGCCAATCTGGGATGTATCCAAGTCCTCACCATATCCAATTCAGGGGAAAAATCACAGAGACTGGGGTCTTGATTAGCAGGTCCCAGTTAGACTTGTCAGAAACAGCATAACACCAAGCGAAAAGTGGGGGTAAGCATAAACCCAGATCCTACTTTCCTACAAGTATGAGTGGGAATAGCTGTGAATGAGTAAGAAGTTAGCAAAAGAGGATATTATATGGAAGAAATAAGTGAGACAGAGGTGTGTGCTGTATGCGTGAAGAGCAAATACATTATCTGTGACTTTTGAGTGACTAAGGACTGATTCATGAGGCTTTGAGTATTAAGTAAGGATAAGTATAGATTGTCACTGTGGAGTGAGCTAATGGATATGTGAGGGGCAGAATTACCAATAAGCGCAATGTTATCAGTTACCTAACGACACTTGAGTTGTTCTATACAATACCATTTTGATATATAGTTCTTGTCCTATATATATCATAATTTGGGAAAGCAACAGCAAAGGTAGTAGAATCCAAACTCCTGTTAGCTAAAAAGGAAGGACTTGCCGGAAAAGAATGGTGATGTGGAGCTAATTGACAACTCTGGTACAATGTGTGCATGTTAAAGGAGTGAGTAAGGAGAAATGAGCGAGTGAGTATTTATTGAAGATTAAGAGATGGAGTTTATGTTAGTAAGCAGAGAAACTTGCGAGTATGTCAATACATGAGTGGACGAGCAAGGAATAAGAAATGAGAGCAGACAAGTGAACAGTGAGCTTATAGTGAAAAGTAAATGAGTGGGTGAATGACGAGGGCATTGGTTGGTGTATTGAACAGGGGGTGAGCTTGTATATAGCGCTTATGAGGCACTACTCCCTTACTTCCGGGGAAGGGCAGAGCCAGCACAGAGCCACACGGTTCCACATAGCAGCCTGCAGGAGCACTGCTGAAAACATTTCTGGATGCAGTCTGGTGCTTTCAAAAGGGAGGAATCTACACTTAGAAGTATCCATCAGAAATATACATTTTTTATTTTGTACTTCTTAACTCTCTCCTTGGTCATCATATCTGCCTCATAGGCCAGCCCCTCTCTCCATTAGGAAAATGTTGATAAGGGTGCACATTATCCTCAGGGAAGGACCTCTAATTCTTAAAAAAGTGTCTTTCCCAAGCTTAGAACTCTCTGCACACAGTAAAGGATATATTCAAAGGTAAAATACTTCTGCCTCTTATATCAAGCACTATCTCTTTCTATGGTTTCCTGCCCCTTACATCAGAAACCAGCACCTACTTTCTCTACCCTATAAAAAGGTAAACTCTGTCTTTCATATTAAGATCTGCCCGTATAGGTTCCCTGTTAAGAGATCTCTTCCCAGATTAAGCCCCTATTCATGTCACATCAGGATCTCACTGTGTTTTAGAGGTTTCTTTCCATTATTCTAGGTTCCGCCTTCAGGTTTGGTGGCCTATATATTAAGATCAGCTTCCAGGTTAGAGTTATCTGACTCACGTATCGTGATCTATTCTAATCTCCCTGTGGCACCTGCAGTCCTTGGTTCTGGTCCTCTCCCTATTATTTCAGGTTCTTTCTCAGGTTATAGCTCTCACTACCATTTATGTTATATACACTCCGCTCCTAGGTGATGACTCTATGCATCTGGCATGAGTGTCTGACCTAAGGTTAGGTGTTTCCAGGAAACCCCAATATTCTCCACAGATTGGGGTTTTCTGTCCTTCATTTTAGGATCAGCTTAATGTTAGAGATCTCTGACTTTATATTAGAATCTGACTTTGTGCCCTTGGTCTTTACATCAGAATCTGCCTGCAGATTAGGGCTCTCTGGCCCTTATACAAGGTTATTTTACTACACTAGGGCAATCTGTTCTTAAACGAGATTTTGCCCTCAAGGTATGCCTTTCTATAAAGGTTTACATAAATAACCTTATGATTATTGTTATAGTGGTAACCTCATCCTCTATTGCTGCAGAATAAGATGTGAAATACTGAAGGATGTGGTAGGAATCGGATACTAATATCGGTAATCTAATGCATACACATGTAATCTCATTTGTGAGATGAAAAGTGTACAGCCCTATTCAAACCAAGGCCATTTGAATTATGTGAGTCAGAAGCTCCAGCATCTTCTGCATAGTTATGGATTCGTAGCATTTGTACATAATCCTTTATCTGCTGCATGTTTTCAGATTTTAACAAAAAATATTAGTGTGGAAACGCGTGCATCTGCGCATTGAAATGCAAGTTGCAAAGACTGGTCACCATTCAGTTGCTAACTGCTGATTCTCAGTATTAAATTGGTAGTTCTGAGATGAAACCTTCTGTAAGACAGTGTTAAAATGTATTAAATATTACAAAAGTCAAAATAAAACTGCCTTACAATGTGCCATACTATGCCACATAATTTGTATCTTCTTGCCACATAATTTAGCCAACCATGCCAGATAATTTGGCCCCTCCCTGCAACAGAATTTCAGTGCCCTGATGAAACACATACCAGAGGTTGACAAATTACTCATTTTAAGCACTTTGTATTTTAATGGTCTTGATTATTCCTTTCATTATAGTTTTACCTCAAAGTTTAAATAATGACATCCAAATTATCTTTCTGTAAAGGGAGGTTTAGGTTCGATATATCATTTGACTGTGGGCTAAGGAATGGGTTATGTCTGTGACAGCTAAACAGTAGCATCAACACAGAATGTTCCATCTGCTGTGATTGGCTGAGGAACACTGCCAAGTCCTAGCGACAGAGCTCTGACAAACGCACAGAAGAGCACCATCCAAGCGACGGTGATCAATGCTGAGGTAAGAGTGCTCACAGATTTCTAGCATGAAAGAGGAGCAGGAAAGAAATACACAATTTAAATAAAACACACTTCAGACAAATGATGACGGATCTATTTTATGGTAGACATTTACTTATGCGCTTTGAGTTTTAGTTTACAAGTGTATTTTCACATGAATAAAAAGATAAGCCCACTAGCGGCAAAAATATGTTTTGTAAAAGCAGGTCAAGAACTTGGCAGCCCAGAGAATCTGGAATGATTCCTTAAAATATTTTATTATTATTAACTTATTTTAAAAAGGTTGAGGCTTGTCGGGTTTGCATGGCATAATATGGAGGTCTTTTGTAAAGTACCCTGCACAAAAGATGCAACCAGAGATTGCAATATAATTTACCTATCATATGTTTGAATCAAAATAGCACTGCTTTGTAGTCACTTTGAGAAGAAAAACTGCATGTCACTTTAGTTTGAGACATCTGCACCCATGGCTGAATTGTAACTTCCAAAATATTTGACTACTTTGAAAATGAATTACACTCGAGTACTGCAACATGGTCCCTGCAACCATAAACAGAAATCATGCTATGAGTGTGCCTCAACAGCTGTGCTGCAGTCTCTAAATTGCAGCACTTGCAATACAAATCAACACAACTGCTCCCTCAAAACTTAAAGCACAGGCTAGAATCACTACTGAAACCTGCACTCAAATCTGAACCCATAGCAAAATTCACAATCCTGCACTATGTATCAAAAGCTAGGTATTCTTCAAATATATATAAAGATTTCTATCTGAGGACGATTAAATAAAAAATGAAACATGCACCCACTGTACAATGGAGCTTAAATCCAGGTTGTGCCTCAACAGCAGTGCTGCAGTCTCTACATTCCAGCACTTGCAATACAAATCAATACAACTGCTTCCTCAAAACTTAAAGCACATACTAGATTCACTACTGAAACCTGCACTCAAATCTGAACCCACAGCAAAATTCACTATCCTGCACTCTGCATCAAAAGCTCAGCTAGGTGTTCTTCAAAATAAAGATTTCTATCTTTGAGGACAAATAAATAAAAATGAAACATGCACTCACTGTACAATGGAGATGTAACAACTGTAGAACCTCTCACAAGTCAGTACAACAACTGAATGTCTTCTGCTTCTGGAAAATTCTACAACATCAGTAAATAGAGAAAGGACTACCAAATGGCTCCCATTGCTGGACAAAAGGGGCGGCCATCTTGAAATCAACCACTAGATGTTTCCAAAAACCTAATGTGACAACAGAATATTATTTTGCTTTTGAATTTTCAGTCCCAATCCGTAAACTGTAAAGTGTTTTTTAACATAACATACGTAAGGCTACACGTTTATACCTTTTTGTTTACAGCTAATGTTGTATTGCTTCTCTTAAAAAAGGGCAAAAGCATAATGAATCTTTGTTTTTTAGAGCACACCTACACACAAGATGGCTTAAAAGTGTGTATCTGCTTAGAATGGAAGTGTTTTATGTAGCCAAAAAGCAGTGAGGTACCGCCTGTGCAAGTGGCTAAGCTAAACTATTTTAAATGTGGCATTCATCTACACCTGCTTTGCATGTTTGCCCCATTTTTGATCAGTAATATAATAAGGTTGCAGAAGAAAAATATTGCTCTTTTATTTATGTTGCCGGATTCTAATAAGGCATGGAGCTGATAATTAAATATGATTTTCTGTTAATTTGTTAGCTTGGCAACACTGAGAGTGCGCTGGTAATAATTTAGGAATAGATAGCTCTAAAATTCTTTTGAAGTGTTTTCTTCATGTATTTGTTTTTGATATGTACAGTGAATTGGGAAAAATATCTGTTTTGTTGATTTTCTCATTATTCTCAACAACCTCAGCATAAATAAAAGGCAGCTACATCAGTAATATGCTCGGAAGATGGAAACTGCATTTGTGCTTCCTTAAGTCTAGTATTTATTTTCCCAGTACTTGATAAGTAGGATGTCCTGGATTTGCCAGGACAGTCCCGATTTCCGCCCCCTGTCACAGCAGATTTTAGTAAATTTAGCACACGCCCCAAATCGGGTCAACTGAAAAGAAGGGAGTGAAGTTTTCACGTCATGCTTATCAGAAAGCAATTCAATTAACGCACATGGTACTGGATTTAAAAGTTGCATTTAATTTATTCCCTTAGGGGGACATGCATCAAGCCTTTTCCCATTCGCAAACTGGCCGATTCGCAGAATTGGCCCGTTTGCGAATGGAAAAAGGCCTTTTCCAATGCAGGTACCTTTTGTCATTTGCAATTTAGGTCATCAGATTTATCTAAATTGCAAATGCATTTAGGGAATCGCAATTTGCGATTCCGTAATGCCAAGGCGTTTATGCCTTTCCTAAATACAAACTGTGCAATTAGGAAACGCTAATTACCATAAACTTCAAGTTGATGGCAATTTGTGCATGCTTCGAAAAATGCACAAAATGCATTTTTCGAAGCATGCCATGTAGCGCACTTTGCTTCACATGCGCACACTTACTATTTTTGGGGGGTGCTTCAGGGGGGCCTTAAGCCCCCGGCACCCTTGGACTTCCATTTGTAATTTACGATTACCAATTTGGTAATTGCACTTTGCAAATGCATTACCATTCATTCCTATGGGCCTGCAGGCCCATAGGAAAGAAAGGAGTCACGTTAGCTAATAGCGATTGGCAACTTCTGAATCGGCAAAGAGAACCAGATTACCAGGGGAACCAGAACAAGAGGACATGAACATCCGAGATCGGAAAAGCACAAAAGGTGATGAAAATAATGTTCTGTCTAATCACTTTTGCCCACAATGCCATCCCAGTTTGGACCCAGCCATTTGCAACCCAAGACCGGTATCACCATGTTTGGGGCTCTTCAGTCAGGTTTAGCTTGACTCCAGTGCACCATGAGAGAGGACCCATGACTGAGCATACATATAGCCACTTGGACCATTACAACAAACTCACAAAAGGTGATGAGAGGATGCTTGCAATATATCTAACCACTGGCAAGTGTTCTGGATAGCTTTCCAACCCATTGTTCTTTTGCCCACCATGCCACCTGTTTGGACCAAGCCAAATGCAAATCAATCTTGACCCTGCTTCAATAGGAACAGCACAATAGGCACTTATTGCTTCCTTACCTTTTCTAGTTATACACCCCAGAGGAGGTGCACAACATTTTTCGGCAACTATCACTAGTGAAAGAGTAGGTGATCCTGCCTATAATGACTGAATCTGTAATGTTACCTTAAATGTGCAAGATTTTAAAACCCTAGGGCAAGTCTGCACTGGCATGATATGATGATGGTTTCCTGCCTGCAAGATTGCTTATGGTGTCTGGTTTGCCAAAATGACCTTGGCCTATATTCTGAGTTGCCTAATTTCTGCTGTGCCATGATAAAAAAAAGCTTACTGAGGATTGCAGTCAGCCTATTTTACTGATGTTGTCATTGCACCAGTGTGAGACTCATATTGTAGGTTTCCTGGAGTCTGCTGACCAGGACAAGGGATATAAAAACAGCATACCATTTTAGAGTTCAAAGTAATGTCCTTTAATCCTGACGCGTTTCAGAGCACTACGGCTCCTTCATCAGAGGAAAATGGTGTTCAACAGCTCAAACGGCTTGAAAGTATTTATGCGCATGCACTAATTTCATGGCACACAGGTGTGCCGTTCTCCCGGCATGCTGATACTTGTAGTCACTGATAGCAAGTCACGTATTTCCCAATGGGCACCGTTGACAAACGGAGGAAAAGACAAAAAGTGGAAAGGGTCTCAGGGGGGTACGAGATTAAAGACCTAACAACACCCTACCCCTAATGGACTAATGGAAAACACAAGGTGTGCTAAGGTCGGTACCGACCTTAGCGCACCGTTGACAAACACCATCTGTTCAAAACATAACATTCATATCCATGTGGCCCTCCGGGCCGGAATGCTGATTCTAATCAAGTCCTGTCCACTGTACCCTATTGCAAACACAAAACTTTTCATGTCAAAGGCCCCGCTCCTGCTGTGTCATCTTCCCTGCGGAAGGGCATACGTGACATACATGTGCATTGCCCGCATGTGTGGGGGGTGCTGTGCGTGTAAGCGTCCGTAGAATACTGCTATGATACGATTGAATTTCAAAATGTGGATGTCTAACGCGTTTCCATACGTACACGTTCGTGGTCTTTGGACCGTGATTTACAAGTTGTGTGGATATCTAGGTGTGTACATACATGTGCGTGTCTATGTACAAATACACGTCTCTATGTGTGCTAGTGCCCTGTGCAGTGTTCATGCATGCTGTCTGCATTTACATACGGATGATGCAGTTTGTACCCGTGTGCATACATTCGCACAGTTCTGTACAAAGCTCTTCTGCACCTAAACAGAAGTAGGGAGCGCTATCCAATGTGACAGCAGCGTACATGCGGGCAGGGCACACTGTGCATGGATAGGTTTGTGTCTGTCTGTCAGCGCGTCTACTTTGTGTGCCTGCACAGAGTGTGCTGCGCTGCTGCTGTGGGTCCCTGCGAAGGGCGCCTGCGGTTCATTTGTAGTTTTGTAACTGCAGCGACAATTTCAGAGCGAGGAAGGCTGAAAATCTGCTAAGTGTTGCTAACCCCGTGCACACAACTCCTCAAAGTGTCTGCCTTCTCTGATGTGCACTTTACCTCACCCGGGCACCCAGACATTAGAGGCCGAGTAGGCACAGAGATCTCAGAGGACTGGGCAGGCAGAGCGCAAGCGGATGAGCAGGGTGGCTGAAGCAGGCAGCAGAGAGGGCAGATGAAGGAGCAGGCAGAGTGCTGAGCAGGCAGGGAGCCCACGCAGAAGAGTAGGGTTGACGGATCAGGCAGCAGGGAGGACAGAAGCCTGAACAGGCAGAGTCCAATTTCATGGTTTTGTTTATTTTATATAAAAACACCCTGTATGAATGTTGTAACATCATACTTTGTCAATTAGCCAGGATATAGAGTCATGCAGGGATGTTTATAGTATGAGCTGGGGTTTCGTTTCCTGATGTATAGGAATTTCAGTGCAAATAGTTTTTGTCCTAAGAGGTAGGAGGTTCCTCAATTTATGTTTAAGCCAGTGGTGAGCACATTTCAAGGGAGAATTTTTAAGCAAGAAAAACTGGTTTATGATATCAATGAATCTTATATTGCCTAGTGGCCCCAAGAAGCATGGACTGCCATTACCAATGATGGATAGTGTGTCTGTCATTACCAATAATGGGTAGTCTGTTTACCATTACCAATGGTTGATAGCGTGTCTTCCATTGTCACTGTTTGATAGCGCGTCTGCCATTGCCAGCGGTGGTTAGTGTGTCTGCCATTATCGTTGGTTGATAGTGTGTCTGCCATTACCACTGGTTGACAGCGTGTCTGCCATTACCTTTGGTTGATAGCATATCTGCCATTACAGTTGGTTGACAGCATGTCTGCCATTACCGTTGGTTGACAGCGTGTCTGCCATTACCGTTGGTTGACAGCGTGTCTGCCATTACCTTTGGTTGATAACGTGTCTGCCATTACCTTTGTTTGATAGCGTGTCTGCCATTACCGTTGGTTGACAGCGTGTCTGCCATTACCTTTGGTTGACAGCGTGTCTGCCATTACCTTTGGTTGACAGAATGTCTGCCATTACCGTTGGTTGACAGCGTGTCTGCCATTACCTTTGGTTGACAGCATGTCTGCCATTACCGTTGGTTGACAGCGTGTCTGCCATTACCGTTGGTTGACAGCGTGTCTGCCATTACCTTTGGTTGACAGCGTGTCTGCCATTACCGTTGGTTGACAGCGTGTCTGCCATTACCTTTGGTTGACAGCGTGTCTGCCATTACCGTTTGGTTGACAGCGTGTCTGCCTCTTACCGTTGGTTGACAGCGTGTCTGCCATTACCTTTGGTTGACAGCGTGTCTGCCATTACCTTTGGTTGACAGAGTGTCTGCCAGTACTGTTGGTTGACAGCGTGTCTGCCATTACCGCTGGTTGACAGCGTGTCTGCCATTACCTTTGGTTGATAACGTGTCTGCCATTACTTTTGGTTGATAGCGTGTCGGCCATTACCGTTGGTTGACAGCGTGTCTGCCATTACCGTTGGTTGACAGCATGTCTGCCATTACCTTTGGTTGATAGCATGTCTGCCATTACCGTTGGTTGATAGCGTGTCTGCCATTTCCAACAGTGGGCAGTGTGCCTGCTATAAGCAATGATTTCCAGTGTGTCTGCTGACTGTGTGGTGGAAGTCTGTTTACCACAATAGCGTTGGTTAACAGCGTGTCTGCCATTACCTTTGGTTGACAGCATGTCTGCCATTACCGTTGGTTGACAGCGTGTCTGCCATTACCTTTGGTTGACAGTGTGTCTGCCATTACCCTTGGTTGACAGAGTGTCTGCCATTACCGTTGGTTGACAGCGTGTTTGCCATTACCGTTGGTTGACAGCGTGTCTGCCATTACCGTTGGTTGAGAGCGTGTCTGCCATTACCTTTGGTTGATAGCGTGTCTGCCATTACCGTTGGTTGATAGCGTGTCTGCCATTTCCAACAGTGGGCTGTGTTCCTGCTATAAGCAATGATATCTAGTGTGTCTGCTGACAGTGTGGTGGAAGTCTATTTACCACAGTAGCAGGGAGACCCCGATTCCTAGGGTTGGAGCTGGGCCTGAAGACGAAGTTGCTGTCTGGAAGATTTCCAGCGACTGTCATATTTGAGATTTCCGCTGGAAGGGAAGGTGTTTGATGATGCTGTCATGGGAAGCTCATTTGGGTAAAGTGTTTTTTTTTGTGAAAATCTTTTTATTGATTTTTAGAAAACAACCATAAACGTGGTACACATGTTGTCATACACATACAGCTATTTCAATGTGTCATAAACATACATTTAGTGTTCGTCTTGCAAATCAATTATTTCCCGTTACATTGTTCAACGTTGTTATATCAGAGCAAACCAGTCAGATAAATTACACACCCATTACAAAAGAAATGAAACAATAGAAACCCAGGGACTAGAACAGGTCATATTGAGGAAAGGGTAGGCGGGCAAGGCGGCACCTCCACCACAACCCAACAGGTCAACCACTAGTGAGGCAGCTAGCACCCAAACCCTCCCTCAGGTCTAATCCAGCTGGTGTGATAGCATAGATCGCCTGCTGTTCCTGACAATATATTAGATCATGAAGCCACAGCTTAAACTTGGGTGCTCTCCCTCTTCCCCAGCGGCATACCACTCTCCTTTTAGCTAGAAGCAACGTCAAGGCCACACATTTACGATGTTCCGCCCTTAGCTGCTCCACATACCCCAATAAAGCCTTCAGTGGGGACATGCCAATCCGGGCATTAATCATAGTGGACAGAGCCTGAAAAATCTGCGCCCAATACTTATATATCTCCGGACAGCCTCATGCCAGGTGCAGGAAGTCAGCGCCTTCAGCATGACACCTATCACACGAGTCGGTATCCCTCAATTTGTATCTATACATTCTGGCTGGGGTATAATACAGTCTATGTAGGAATTTATAGTGGATAATCCTAAGCCTACTGCTAACTGAAATTCGCTCAGTCTGCAGCGAGCAGAATTCCCACTGTTTATCCGTCAGAGTTATACCCAGTTCGAGGTCCTACCTTTCCCTTGCCTTTGCAGGTTGCTCAATCTTCTGTGTGTGTGTACTGCTTTGTATAGTATTGACACCAGCCGTTTAGCCATCTCGTTCTGAAGTGTCAGCTGTAGCGGTGTAAAGGTCGGTGGCTCCGAAGGGAAATCAGGAGTAATTGAGCGAATTCCCTGCCGCAGGCGAATGTATAGGAAGGTTTCTAGGGGTGTCTGTGTTATATTCTGGAACACGTGCGCCACTGTGCGGAATGACCCTTCTTGATACATGTCCCCCCAGTTGTGTATCCTAGTGTGATCTTCAAACTTGTGGAAAAGTGTCTCCTGAGGAAGAGGCATGGCGGGATGATATACCAGCGGTAACAATGGCGAGTAAATCATAGGCGCATCCAACATCTTACTCACATGTGCCCAGGCCGCCACCGTGCAACTCACCGTGGTCGGCGTCTTATCCCGCATGAGGGTCGGAATGTACACCGCCGCCTCAATGGGGACGGGAAGAGTGAGCCAATGCTCCGCCGCCACCAGGGGCATATAACGTGGTTGATGCACCCAAAAATGGGCATAATGCGCCTGTGGGCTGTAATAGTTTAATTCAAAATTAGGTACACCAAATTAACCCTGAGAATAAGGCCTCGTCAATACATCCCACCGTAATCTCGCGGTTTTACCCCCCCCCCACACTAATCGCGTTAGTTCTGACCGCAACTGTTTAAAAAAAAATGACCCCGGGTAAAAGGGTATATTAAGAAACATATACAATAGTTGAAATAATATAACCATCTTTATCAAAGAGACACGTCCGCCATGGAGAGAGGGAGGGTAATCCATTTTGATATATTATCCGCAATTCGAACCATAGCGGTCCCGTAATTAAGACGCATCAATTCATCTCTATCCCTCGTCACACGGATGCCTAAATATTTCAGTTCATCCTCGCACCATGCCATCGGATAGTCCAAGGGAAAGCGACTCATTGTTTCAGTAAGGGGAAAGATGCTCTACTTACCCCAGTTTATCTGGACCCCTCAAAGCAATCCAAACACTATAAATTCTCGAAGGATAATATTTAAGTTCTGTTGGGGGTTTCGTATGCAGAGTGTAATGTCGTCCGCATAGAGGGAAACCAATATCTGCCTCATGTTGCATTGCAATGCTCTGTCACGGTGGTGCTGACGCAATTTAGCCGCCAGTGGTTCCACCGCGATCGCGAACAACAGGGGGGACAGGGGGCAACCCTGCCTCGAACCTCTCGTTATTGAAAAACCCTCAGAAGTTTTGCCATTAATCACTATTCTAGCTGTAGGTGAGCAATACAACAAACATATCCAGGAAAGGAAAAGGGGAGGAACCCCATTCGGGACATCAAACCAAACAAATAGTCCCACTCAATGGAGTCAAAAGCCTTTGTGGCATCCAGGAAAACTGCTGCCAAAGGTAACTCCGAAGAAACGTTATTCAATATTGTGAATATGGTCCGCAAGTTATGGGATGTTGCACGCCCGGGCACAAATCCCGACTGGTCAGGTAGTATTAAATGTTCCATGAGTAGACTGAGACGATTAGCTATGAGCTTAGCTAATATTTTAACATCACAATTGAGCAGTGACAGGGGCCTATACGAATCACAGTGGCGCAGTGTTTTCCCTGGTTTTAATAGGGAGACGATGATCGCCTCTCTCATGGAAGGGGGGAGACGCCCTACCTCCAGTGCATCCTCATAGACCTCACGCAGTATGGGAGCCTGTGAGAAGTTGGCCTGATATTCAGTGTTCACTATTCTAGTGATCACTATGTATCAGTCCAAACAACCCTTATGGTGATTGGTTGTAAGTCAACCGATAGACCAGCTATCCTAGTAGCATGGACAAGAGCAGTTTTCGGGCTAAACTCTAGAGGGCGTGTTAAGCCAGCTGTTATACCATCACATATACCCCTTGAACACCAAGTGAAAGGACACCACACAAGTGTTATGAAAATAAACAGTGTATTTATTTAGAACACAACAGCCCTGTACTCATTATGAGGACAGGGTACTAAGCACACAACAAAACTCTTACGAAAATACTTTAAGTTGCACAATTTACACAAATGCCCGAGGGGCACGAAAAACCATATACTATGAAAGTGGAATGCAAAATTACTAGCAGGTAAGTACTGGACTAATAGGCTTTGGAATCGCTAGGACAACATTACTGAACCTTCAGATTACTAGTAGGAGGCCTAGGGGACTCGGGTGCAGAGTGTGCACTCTCACGCGGGATGCGGGACAAAGTCTATGGGAGTTAGTACAAGCAAAGTTAGTGTTCTCGGGCGAACCCGATAAGGTAGGTCGAAAACGACAGTGACTCTGGACCCTTGGATAGTGAGGCTATGCTGGGGCACCGAAATGCCGAAGTTACCTAGCCCAGGGGCTGCGGCTGCATAGGTCTGTACAGACGTCGGGAATCCTCGTTGACGAACCAGGAGCCTGAAGAAAGAGTTGCTGGCAGGCGACCAGTGAAGATTGTTCGAAGTGATCCAAGCCTGGATCGAAGATGGATGACACCTGAAAGCAGAGGGGACCAAGTTCTTAACCACTAGCCAGTGATCAGATGGCACCAGGAGGGCACCGGATGGTAGTCACCTCGACCAGGTGAGTGGGCGACGCTGGGCTCTGCAGTCTCACGGACCAGGAGGTGTTGTCGGCGACCAGGATGGAGGTGCGAGCTGTCCCACGATGGTTGATGCTGTCGACGTTGCTGGACCCAGGATTGGGGCAACAAGTCTTGGCAAATTCAAGCCCACGCGGTGGACCTAAAATGGCGTCTTGAGTGGACCAGGAGGGTCCGGGGTGCTCCTCTTTTGGAAGGGAGCAAGGGCCAGTCTGGAGCAACCAGACCAGCAGCGTTGTTGTCGTCGGGCATCGTCGGGAAGGCCACAAGCCAGCGGGCTAGTAGCCAGACAATGCGGTGAGCAGCCAAAAAGCAGAAGGGCCCCACGCAGATCTCGTGGATGCTGGGGGGCTGGACTTCGGGGCTGGAGCTGCTCAGGGTCGGGGCTTCTCAAACCCCAAAGCACTCACCAGAGGATCCCTCGGCGGTCGTGCTGAATAGAAGTCGTGCAGTTCTGATGATGGCCGGTCCCTCGAGGTCTCGTCGCACCTACGGTTCTCAGCTTAGCTGTAGAGGTAGGTAGAGGTCAGAGGTGCCAGGGAAGCCGGGTCTCGTCGAGCTGGTCAGTCGGATTCCGGAGGAAGGACGTGCAGCAAACCGCAGAGTTCTTAGATGGTGCCTGCGGATGCAGGGTGACTACTCCTTAGTCACAAGGGAGAACTCTTGAGAAGAGTCGAGAGTTCCTTTCGTGGAAAGTAGTTTCTTGATTCAAAGATGATCTAATTTGGAAGGGTCTCCGCTCCTGCCTTTATCCTAAAGAAAGGGGTGGGTACGCGACTAGGTCCTGCCCTAGGGGTGGGACCAGGAAGGGGGGTGGTTACACCCCTCTCCCATGCCGGACTTTCCCCAGGCCAGGAGCTGGTGTGCCCCTGGAACTGGTTCTAGCCGGCAGATGCGTAGTGAGCACCGGGGTGCCACTTGCAGTCACCTTCATGAAAAGCCCTGCCTACCCAGGATACACAAAACCCTGTCTGGGATGGTGCGAGCACCGCCCCTGACAGGAAACCCTTTGTCCAAGCTCCCCTCGCTGGAAGGACTCCCAGCTGTAGGGGGTCAGACTCGTGTCTGTGGTGGCAGCATCCATTTTGTGATGCTGAGGCTCGAGTTAACTTTAACCGGGGTTCACAGTTACATACATGTTGTGTCCCTCTAGAAGGGTGGAATGCTAACCCCGTCACCAGAATTGGCGAGGGGTTAGTATTCCAATTCGTATGACACCTTACTCGACATGTTTTGATAAAGCGATACCAAAGATAGCATTTAACCGCGAGGATTATAATGCACTTAAGAGTATATGGTACGCGTTATCATGGAACAGCTATTAGGACTTGGTTCCGCAAGCTGCAAATGGGCTCAGCTCATGCCAGAACACCATCTCACACGATTCCAAGCACTATGCTTTCAGGATTGTCAAGGCCTGCCATAGGAGTGACTGATAGGAATCTGTGTGTCCATTTTTAGGGTTAGATATAGGTATACTATATCTAAAGCAAAGGGTGATTACACCACCTTGCCCCAGCTGTCGTGCAGCCAGTTGTGTCAGATTTAGATGGCCAGCCAGGGGTGGCATAATACATGCTTCAGCCCCTGGTAGGCCCTGGGTACACCTATGCCCTGAGTTACAGGGTCTGATAAGGTGGCCCAGTACCAATTGGTAAATGCACCTAAGGTACACGTTGTAATTTAGTGAGAGAACAGCTAGGCTGTGGGTCTGATTAGCAGGCCCACAGCCAGAGAAAGTCGTACACCAGTGAAACAAAAGCAAAAAATCTGGGTGATCATAGGATTGCAGACCCTACTCTCCTACATGACCCCCCCCCCAAACTTTGGGACAATAAACTAACCTTGACCAGGTGAGTCTTCTTGCTCTAAGTGGAAATACCTGGAGAGCCCATCTGCATTTCCATGATCAGTGCCAGGTCTATGCTCCACTGTAAAATCCATCCCCTGTAGGGAAATGGACCACCTAAGCAGTTTGGGGTTTTCACCCTTCATCTGATTTAGCCAGAAGAGGGGCTTATGGTCGGTCTGAATCTTGAAATGAGTGCCAAACAAGTATGGCTTCAGTTTCTTCAGGGCCCAAACCACAGCAAGGGCCTCCCTCTCCATAGCTGACCAATTTTTCTCTCTGGGGGTTAGCCTTCTGCTTATAAAAGCAATGGGATGGTCATTACCATCAAAATTCAGTTGAGATAGAACAGCTCCCGCACCCAAGTCAGAAGCATCTGTTTGGACAATGAATGGTTTGGAGTAGTCTGGACTCTTGAGGATAGGTGCTGTGCACATGGCCTGCTTTAGGTCATCGAATGCTTTTTGACAGCTCGCTGTCCACTGAACTTTCTTTGGCATTTTCTTACTTGTCAGTTCATTAAGTGGAGTCACAATTGATCCATAATTCCTGACAAACTTTCTGTAGTAACCAGTCAGGCCCAAGAAAGCTCGAACCTGAGTCTGGGTGGTTGGAGGAGCCCAGTCCCTGATTGACTGTATCTTGCTCTCCAGTGGCTGAACTTGGCCTCCACCTACAAGGTGGCCCAGGTATACAACCTGTGTCTGCCCTATCTGGCACTTTGTGGCCTTGATAGTGAGACCTGCTGCTTGCAGTGCCTCTAACACTTTCCTCAGGTGGACCAGGTGATCCTCCCAGGTGGAGCTAAAGACAGCTGTATCATCAAGATACGCTGCACAGAAGTCATCCAGCCCAGTGAGAACATGATTCACCAGCCTTTGGAAGGTGGCAGGTGCATTTTTCAGACCAAAGGGCATTACCACAAATTGATAATGTCCACCAGGGGTTGAAAATGCTGTCTTGGGCTTGGCATCCTCAGCTAACCTGATTTGCCAATACCCAGCTGTCAGGTCAAATGTACTTAAGTAGTTGGCAGAAGCCAATCTATCTATAAGTTCATCTGCCCTTGGTATTGGGTGGGCATCAGTCTTAGTGACTGCATTGAGACCTCTGTAGTCTACGCAAAACCTCATCTCTTTCTTACCACCCTGGGTGTGAGGCTTTGGCACTAGAACTACAGGACTAGCCCAAGGGCTATCTGAGGGTTCAATGACTCCCAACTCCAACATTTTCTGCACTTCTGTTTTGATGCAGTCTCTAACATGATCAGGCTGCCTGTAGAATTTACTCTTAACTGGCAAGCTGTCACCAGTGTCAACCTCATGGGTACACCAATTGGTCTGACTGGGTGTTAGAGAGAACATATGCCTGAAGGATTGAAGAACTTGTTTGCAATCCTTCTGTTGATGTTCAGAGAGGCTGCCACAAAAGACAACACCATCTACTGATCCATCATCAGGATTCTGAGTGAGCAGGTCTGGGAGAGGGTCACTCTCTTCCTCCTGTCCCTCATCTATGGCCATGAGCAAGCTCATGTCCTTCCTGTCGACATATGCTTTGAGCCTGTTCACATGAAGCACCCTGTGGGGGCTTCTGGGAGTTCAAAGGTCCACCAGGTAGGTGACCTCTCCCTTTTGCTCAAGAATTGTGTGGGGCCCAGACCATTTGTCTTTGAGTGCTGCTGGGGCCACTGGCTCCAACACCCACACCTTCTGTCCAGGCTGATAGACAGTCAGGACAGCCTTTTGGTCATGCCAAGCTTTTTGGAGTTCTTGGCTGGCCTTAAGGTTTTCAGATGCCTTTTCCATGTACTCAGCCATCCGGGAGCGGAGACCAAGTACATAGTCCACTATGCTGGTTGCAGGCTTTTTGAGAGGTCTCTCCAATCCTTCCTTTACCAAACACAGAGGTCCTCTTACAGGATGTCCATACAAAAGTTCAAAAGGGCTGTAGCCAACCCCCTTCTGTGGGACCTCTCTATAAGCGAATAAAAGGCAGGGTATCAGGACATCCCATCTACGCCTGAGCTTTTCAGGTAGTCCATGAATCATCCCTTTTAGGGTCCTGTTGAACCTTTCATCAAGCCCATTGCATTGTGGGTGATAGGGTGTGGTGAACTTGTAGTTGACACCACATTCCTTCTACATAGCAGTAAAGTAGCTTGACATGAAGTTTGCACCTCTGTCAGAGACAACCTCCTTAGGGAAGCCCACTCTGGAGAACACTCCAACTAGGGCTCTTGCCACAACAGGTGCTGTAGTGGTCCTAAGGGGAATAGCTTCAGGATACCGGGTGGCATGGTCCACCACCACCAGTATAAACTTGTGCCCTGATGCTGTTTGGGGTTCCATTGGTCCAACAATGTCAATCCCCACCCTTTCAAAGGGCACCCCCACCACAGGCATTGGTATAAGGGGGGCCTTTGTGGTGCCACCTGACTTACCACTGGCTTGGCAAGTGACACAGGAGCGACAAAACTCCTTGGTATCTTCATTCATGTGAGGCCAGTGAAAGTGTGAGACAATTCTGTCCCAAGTCTTGTTCTGGCCTAAGTGACCTGCAAGGGGAATCTCGTGGGCCAAGGTGAGAAGGAAACCTCTCAGAGACAAGGGGATGACCAGCCTCCTGGTTGCACCAGGCTTGGGGTCTCTTGCCTCAGAGTATAGGAGTCCATCTTCCCAGTATACCTTGTGGGCACCTGTGGCGTTCCCTGCAGCCTCAGCAGCAGCCTGCTGTCTGAGGGGTTCAAGAGAAGGGCAGGCTAACTGTTCCTGCTCTGGAGGGTCCCCCTGAGCCCAGAAATTCAACTTGATCAGGTTCAAATTCCTTAGGCTCAGTTTCCCTCAGTTCCTGTAGGTCAGCCTCCTCTGAGACTTGATTCTCAACCTGGGGCAAGGGGGAAGGCAATGCCTTAACCCTCCTGCTCTTCTTCTTGGAAAGTGTCTGGTCCATTGTTCCAGGACCCAGCACCTGTTCAGTGGGGCATCTTCTGGCCTGTGGCCGGCTGTCCAGTCACCAGAGTTCCTGTGGGAGGGGTAGGTGTACAGAAGCCTGCCACCGGCGACACTTGAGGTATTCCTCAATCGCTGCTGGCCCCACCTGGACAGCTCGTGAGGCTTGAAAGAGGTATCCCAACGGGAGGTCCCTCATAAGGAATCATTTGAGAACGACACTACACAGGTCGTATACCAGTGTCCTCCTAAACCGGGGGATGCTAGCAATCATATGAGCACAAGGTCCTGATGAATCGCCCTTCGGGCGTGAAACATGTTGACCGTTTTCCACAACAAGGGTTGAATTAAAGGTCTGGTCTCATTGTTCACCACTCCTTAATACCCCTTAAATTTTTTAATAAAGCAGTGAGCCTGATTATTAAAAACTTTCTCCACTTAGGACTCCACTGACTTTTTTTAAACACCCCACCACGCTCACTATTGCACCCCTTATAGGCCCCTCACACCCACACACCCGTTGGCTCGGAATAGAAGATCTCCGCTAAAGTGCAGCTTCACTCGCTGCCCGACGGGCATTGCACCGCCAGCCTGCCGTAGGAGCAGGATACCAATGATGACGCTGGACGGTCATCGGCTGGGACAACAGTTGTGGTCCTGCCGTGAGCCTGTGTGAGGTATCCTTACATTCTGAAGAGGGTCTACACCTATGCACTAAACCCCCACTTTTTTATTGAGTGAGAGATAAGAGAGGCTGAGAAAAAAAGTTTTTATTGGCTCTCCCCTGGGGAACTCTGTACAACACTGTTGGTTGCTGCTAGTCACAGCAAGCACATGTGCTGGCAAGCCTAACATCTCCATGTGAGTCCTCTGCTCCACTTCTGACCATTGTGATGACTCCAAATCATTGCCCAACAAACAATCCACTGGGAGGTCTGAACTAACTACAACCTTCTTTTGGCCATTTACCCCTCCCCAGGAGAAAGCAACAATCGCCATACTATGACTGGTAGTGACGTTGCTGGCATTGGTCACCAGGAAATCTGTACCTGGCATGATCTGTCCAGGGTCCACAAAGTTAGGTGTCACCATGGTGACACTGGCACAAGTGTCCCTATAGGCCTGATCCATTTTGCCATTTATCAAAGGTGTCTGTCTGTATTTGCCCAAAGTATTGGGACTGACATCAGGGGATATATCCACATCCCCTGTACAGACAAGGACAGCCTGAGTGAGTGTGCCAACTAAGTTGTCATACCCCTCAGAACCCAAGGTTAACCCAACTAATCCCTTGGGAGGTGCACTACCACTGCTGGCTGTACTAGGGGGTGCAGTTGCCTTAGGGGCTGCAGTGGCAGGAGTTTGCCCTCCTTTCTTGGTGCACTCACTAAACCAGTGAGTTTTACTTTTACAGTATTGGCACCACCTTTTAGACTGGCCTTCTTGATTCTTCTTCTTCTGGGAAGCCTGACCCCCACCCTCTTTGGATTGTTGGGGACCTGTCGAAGAATTCTGGTCATTTTGTTCGCCTTTGGTATCTTTACCCTTCTGGTCTGCTTTCTTCTGACCACCCTGGTTCTGGCCCTGGTTCTGCTTAACCCTTGTTCTGACCCATCTGTCTGCCTTCTTTCCCAATTCTTGGGGAGAGGTCAGATCCGAGTCAACAAGGTGCTGATGCAACAACTGGTTCTGACAATTGTTTAAAATCTGTTCCCTCATGATCAGATTGTACAATCCTGTATAATCAGTAACCTTACTGCCCAGCAACTAGCCCTCCAAAGCCTTAGTGGCACAATCTACAAAGTCAGACCAATCCTGAGACTGAGTTTTCTGGGTATCTCTGAACAGCAACCTGTACTGCTCAGTGGTTAGGCCAAACCCATCTATCAGTGTATTTTTCAGGACTTGGTAATCATTAGCATCCTCAGCTCTAGTAGTGAGGAGCTTGTCTCTACCTTTACCTTCAAAGGAGAGCCACAAGATAGCTGCCCACTGACTCTGGGGGACACACTGTCCAGTGCAAGCCCTCTCCAAAGCAGTTATCCATTTGTGGATATCATCCCCTTGTTTAAAGGACGGCACTATATTACTCAGGTGTCTAGTATCTAAACTCCTGTTCTCTCTTGGGAGAATGCTGCCACCAGCGGAATCTAGTCCACTTAACTTTTGCTCTCTAGCAAAGGCAAGCCTCTCTTTGGCCAGGGCAAGTTCTTCCCTTTCAATCCTCAGATTGGCTTCCCTCATCTTAGCTTCGTTCTCCCTTCTCTTAGGGGAGGACATCCCTCTATGAGAAGAGGCCTGAGAGCCATTGGTTCGAATGGATCTATTAGAACCTCTTGATAGAGATCTAACTCATCCATTCCCAATGTTAAGTCTGCCTGAGAGTGGCCCTCGGGGTCCCCTAAATCCATTCTAGTGCCTACTTAAGTTGGTCCTAGTGAGTCTGCTGACTTCTACCTGGCCTGTTTCTGCCTCATCCCCAGATAACTCGTCTTCCTCTCCCTCCTCAGCACTGTCTGCTGCCTGGAGGTGTCGGTCAGGGTCACCCTGGGTTCCCTCTAGGGGAGGCATGTTCCCATCTGGATGAGAAGGATCTGTGTTAGCAGCCCTCCTAGCATCATAAGTCTCTAAGAGACCAATCAGAAAAGGAATGGTAGGGTTTGAAACCTGTTTTAGTTTCCTGGAGGTACACACTTGTCTCATCTCCTGGAAACTAAGAGCAGCATATCTGGAAGGGACCTGTGGAGGGTCCACAACCACAAGAGGGGTCTCTGAAGACTCTCCGTGGTTAGACATGCTTCTAGTGTGGTGTGAGTGATGCACCTACCTACACTATTTGTTTGCCTACTGATCCCTTGCTAAGAGTTGTAGTCAAGGTGTGCTAAGCTTTGTTAAACTACAACAGCTGGTTCAGTAGAACTCAGAGTATTCTAAGCTAAGTTATATGTACCTTAACCTATGTGATCTTTCACAAAGATATTCTTAGGATACGTGTGGTAAAACAACAGCAAGCTCAAATCCCAACCGCTGCTCACCAATGTGAGAAGTTGGCCTGATATTCAGTGTTCACTATTCTAGTGATCACTATGTATCAGTCCAAACAACCCTTATGGTGATTGGCTGCAAGTCAACCGATAGACCAGCTATTCTAGTAGCATGGACAAGAGCAGTCTTCGGGCTAAACTCTAGAGGGCGTGTTAAGCCAGCTGTTATACCATCACATATACCCCTTGAACACCAAGTGAAAGGACACCACACAAGTGTTATGAAAATAAACAGTGTATTTATTTAGATCACAACAGCCCTGTACTCTTTATGAGGACAGGGTACTAAGCACACAACAAAACTCTTACGAAAATACTTTAAGTTGCACAATTTACACAAATGCCCGAGGGGCACGAAAAACCATATACTATGAAAGTGGAATGCGAAATTACTAGCAGGTAAGTACTGGACTAATAGGCTTTGGAATCGCTAGGACAACGTTACTGAACCTTCAGATTACTAGTAGGAGGCCTAGGGGACTCGGGTACAGAGTGTGCACTCTCACGCGGGATGCGGGACAAAGTCTATGGGAGTTAGTAAAAGCAAAGTTAGTGTTCTCGGGCGAACCCGATAAGGTAGGTCGAAAACGACAGTGACTCTGGACCCTTGGATAGTGAGGCTATGCTGGGGCACCGAAATGCCGAAGTTACCTAGCCCAGGGGCTGCGGCTGCATGGGTATGTACAGACGTCGGGAATCCTCGTTGACGAACCAGGAGCCTGAAGAAAGAGTTGCTGGCAGGCGACCAGTGAAGATTGTTCGAAGTGATCCAAGCCTGGATCGAAGATGGATGACACCTGAAAGCAGAGGGGACCAAGTTCTTAACCACTAGCCAGTGATCAGATGGCACCAGGAGGGCACCGGATGGTAGTCACCTCGACCAGGTGAGTGGGCGACGCTGGGCTCTGCAGACTCACGGACCAGGAGGCGTTGTCGGCGACCAGGATGGAGGTGCGAGCTGTCCCACGATGGTTGATGCTGTCGACGTCGCTGGACCCAGGATTGGGGCAACAAGTCTTGGCAAATTCAAGCCCACGCGGTGGACCTAAAATGGCGTCTTGAGTGGACCAGGAGGGTCCGGGGTGCTCCTCTTTTGGAAGGGAGCAAGGGCCAGTCTGGAGCAACCAGACCAGCAGCGTTGTTGTCGTCGGGCGGCGTCGGGAAGGCCACAAGCCAGCGGGCTAGTAGCCAGACAACGCAGCGAGCAGCCAAAAAGCAGAAGGGCCCCACGCAGATCTCGTGGATGCTGGGGGGCTGGACTTCGGGGCTGGAGCTGCTCAGGGTCGGGGCTTCTCAGACCCCAAAGCACTCACAAGAGGATCCCTCGGCGGTCGTGCTGGATAGAAGTTGTGCAGTTCTGATGATGGCTGGTCCCTCGAGGTCTCGTCGCACCTACGGTTCTCAGCTTAGCTGTAGAGGTAGGTAGAGGTCAGAGGTGCCAGGGAAGCCGGGTCTCATCGAGCTGGTCAGTCGGATTCCGGAGGAAGGACGTGCAGCAAACCGCAGAGTTCTTAGATGGTGCCTGCGGATGCAGGTTGACTACTCCTTAGTCACAAGTGAGAAATCTTGAGAAGAGTCGAGAGTTCCTTTCGTGGAGTTTCTTTATTCAAAGATGATCTAATTTGGAAGGGTCCCCGCTCCTGCCTTTATCCTAAAGAAAGGGGTGGGTACGCGACTAGGTCCTGCCCTAGGGGTGGGACCAGGAAGGGGGGTGGTTACACCCCTCTCCCATGCCGGACTTTCCCCAGGCCAGGGGCTGGTGTGCCCCTGGAACTGGTTCTAGCCGGCAGATGCGTAGTGAGCACCGGGGTGCCACTTGCAGTCACCTTCATGAAAAGCCCTGCCTACCCAGGATACACAAAACCCTGTCTGGGATGGTGCGAGCACCGTCCCTGACAGGAAACCTTTTGTCCAAGCTCCCCTCGCTGGAAGGACTCCCAGCTGTAGGGGGTCAGACTCGTGTCTGTGGTGGCAGCATCCATTTTGTGATGCTGAGGCTCGAGTTAACTTTAACCGGGGTTCACAGTTACATACATGTTGTGTCCCTCTAGAAGGGTGGAATGTTAACCCCGTCGCCAAAATTGGCGAGGGGTTAGTATTCCAATTCGTATGACACCTTACTCGAAATGTTTTGATAAAGCGATACCAAAGATAGCATTTAACCGCGAGGATTATAATGCACTTAAGAGTATATGGTACGCGTTATCATGGAACAGCTATTAGGACTTGGTTCCGCAAGCTGCAAACGGGCTCAGCTCATGCCAGAGCACCATCTCACACAATTCCAAGCACTCTGCCTTTAGGATTGCCAAGGCCTGCCATAGGAGTGACTGATAGGAATCTGTGTGTCCATTTTTAGGGTTAGATATAGGTATACTATATCTAAAGCAAAGGGTGATTACACCACCTTGCCCCAGCTGTCGTGCAGCCAGTTGTGTCAGATTTAGATGGCCAGCCAGGGGTGGCATAATACATGCTTCAGCCCCTGGTAGGCCCTGGGTACACCTATGCCCTGAGTTACAGGGTCTGATAAGGTGGCCCAGTACCAATTGGTAAATGCACCTAAGGTACACGTTGTAATTTAGTGAGAGAACAGCTAGGCTGTGGGTCTGATTAGCAGGCCCACAGCCAGAGAAAGTCGTAAACCAGTGAAACAAAAGCAAAAAATCTGGGTGATCATAGGATTGCAGACCCTACTCTCCTACAGAGCCATCATATCAATATAGGTTTTATAAAACTCAACTGGGATACCATCCGACCCCGTGGGCTTACCCGACTGCATATGCATGATGGCTTTCCTGACCTCGTCAAGCTCAAACGGGGCACACACAAATGTCTGCTGTGTATCGTTCAACCACCCCAGCGATATATCGTCCAAATATGCGTCTAGGTTCAATTTTCCCGTCCTAGTGGTTGTATACAATGCTGTGTAGTGCTCAGTGAAGGCATTAAGTATGGTCGCAGTGTCCCTATATACAATGCCGTCCAACCCTTCCAATTCTAGGATTACATTAGAGCCTCATGACCTCCGAATCGTCTCTGCCAGCGCCTTCCCAGGCCTCTCCCCCTCGCCATAGCGGCGGGCCGTCCAATACTTCCCTCGAAATCTCGCCTCTCTGCGAGCCTCATCCATGTAGGCTGTGAGTTTCGATCTAAACTGAGATTGTTCTTGGATATGCCATCCGGCCTAGTAGCTAATCTGCTCTCCAATGACTTAAGTTTGGTCTCAAGTGTACGTAACGTGTTCAAAATATCTTTAAGCATCCCAGCACCCTTTGCTATGCAAAAACCTTGTAACGTCACTTTGAAAGCTTCCCAGATAATTTCTACGCTATCTACCGAATCCTTATTACGTATGAAAAAATCTTTGATCTCCTCTCTGAGCTCCTCCTGAAAAACTGTGTCTAGTAGTATGGTAGGTTGCAACCTCCAGCTGCTTCTGGGAGGACCATAATCTGTGGAGGACAATGTAAGCCGTACCGGTGCATGATCCGAGTAAGTCCTGGCTAAGTGTTGCACTTGTAAAATCGCCGGACATAGCCCGACACTCAAGAAAATATAGTCCAGTCTCGCCCCAGTAGCGGCATGCGCAGTAAAGTGGGTTCCCTCTAGGTCGTTAGGGTGCAAGTGTCTCCACGCATCTATCAGATTGTGGTCCGTGAGTGTGGAATGCAGCATGGCACGGGCTTTTGTGTAATGATGGGGAGCTGGGTGGGACCTATCAATATCCGGACTCCGCGCAATGTTAGTCACCTCCCCACACAATATGGTTGGACCCAATGTCTATAAATACAAAAAAGAAGACCAGGTCTATGGTGGTGAGTTATGATGTGCGGTAAAGAAAGTCACATGGATGCATGTATCACAATAGTTGAGTCGCACTGGGCTATTGTATTCCCTTCAGACCACCCACGTGGCGGATATTCATCATGTGGGAATTAGCATTCGCTCCAAATGCCGCCCAACCGACAACTGACGGTGCGGAAAAGGAAAGCGACGCATTAAGCCACAGTGTTGCTCAATGGGTAATACTGAATGGGTGCAGTGCTATAATGATAGTGTTAACTAAGATTAACTACCCAAACTTAAGATGAATTAATAAAGACAAGAGTGGGTGCCAAGATTAAAAACACGCCTCGCAGTCAAAAAGTAAAACTACATTGCGGCGCTGTGCAGAGTGGTCAACTAGTTTCAGCTACATGGAAAACTATTCCAGCTTTCGTCAGGACCTAATAATTACTAAGCTACTGCAACAATTTTATACTAAATATGTGAAATTACAATCAAATATTTGCATCAGAAAAACATGAAGTGTACTTGGAGAGATCAGTATCTGCCAGGAACTTGGAGCCCCAATGTCCACTGGAGACAGGTAGGTATTCTTCTGCCCAGCTTTGTGTGGGTGACGACCTCACCTCGCCCGGCAACCGCTCGGGAAGAAGAGGCCCCGCTCTATCCGTCGGTGCCCCATGTTAAAATCGAGCGGAAGGAAAAACCCAATGTCCACAATCATAGTTCTGTAATGAACTGGGGGTCGTCCACATTAGGACCATAACAGCAGGCCAGGGTAACAGAATCAGACACCAACCTCCCCCAAGTCAGGCAATATCTCCCCTGGGCATCCCGCGCGGCTCCCGTTAGTGTGAACGGAGTGCCCCTCTTAACCAGAATCGCCACACCTCTCGCATAGGAAGAGAAAGAAGAAAAGATCCTGTGTGCCGCCCATTTACAAGCAAATGTGATGTTATGTCTTGGGTTGAAGTGTGTCTCCTGCAGCATTGCTACGTGTACCTGGTGTCTGTCAAGATAGGATAGTATTTGGCGTCTCTTACGCGGGTCACGCAGCCCCCGTACGTTCCATGTAGTTATGTTTAGTTTAGTGCTGTCAATGGGGGTCATGAGCTAGGCCTTGTACATCTCTACAGTGCTCCATCGGATAGCATCGCCTCTGTTCCAGATCCACCACCTTTAGTCACTCAACAACTGCGGCTCCAGTACAACAACGACATTTCAAAGTAATATTAATCTTTGTGGACGACCATACAGTAAATCCCTTGGATGTGCTTATTGACAACCACATGTACCAAATAACCCCCTCGAACAAACCCCCCACAGACCTACGTCTAATCAACAAGAACTGCAAATTCCCTCCCTCCACCCACTGAAGCAACCCAATCTTGCCAGAATCCCACGTCCACCCTCCCACCCTACCTCCAAATTGGAACCCCACTTCCGTTACCCTCCCCTCATAGTTCAGAACTTGTACTTCCATGGGGTAATACCTGTTGGGGGACAGCTATGCAGTCTCCTCACTCCCCTTAAGTTCTCCTCCGAAGGCGCTGCCGGCCCTATCATGAGGAGGGGGAAGCAGGCCTGGAACCACAATAACATGTAAACAATTGAGCCATACTGGAAGGATCTCACCTCGCTTCAGCTAGATTGTCCGACCAAGCCTACCAATCCGTAATAGTTTCCTTGGATGTGTGCAGATTACTTTGCTGGAGTCAGTCATTCCAGATCCTCATTTTCATTCATGTCACCATTCCACTGCGAGGCCTCCAGTCGCTCTCCACCCCGGTTTGCTCATTTCAATGTTCGGAGGAAGTCTTCGACTTGCTGGGGAGACGTGAAGAATCGCTGCTTCCCTTGGCTGGGTAGAGGAGTGCGTAATCAATTTGCCCCGATCGCAACTTCCGCTTGACTTCCACAAACACTGCGGCGATCTTCTTGCACGATAGGTGTGAAGTCTGGATATATGGAAAAGGTGTTACCATCATATGTCAACTTCTGCTTGTTTCTCGCAGCTCTGAGGGCTACATCCCGGTCTCTATAATTAAGTAATCGTGCAATTATAGGTTGTGGGGGGCTTCCCGGCACCGGACGTGGACCGAGGGTTCTGTGCGTCCTTTCCACTATGAACTGCGAGGAAAAGGCGTCTTTGCCTATGAACTCCAGCAGTAGTTTTTCTATATAGTCCTCCATTCTACCAGTATTTGTCGATTCTGGTAAGCCTATGACGCGTATGTTGTTGCGCCGACTGCGCGCTTCCAAGTCCTCATTTTTTGCGGCTATGACGGGTAGCAGTTTATCCATTCTCGTAAGTTGCACTGTACGGGTTGCAGTGACGTCATCTGATTCTGATATGTGTCTTTCCGCCTCCTTCATGCAGTCTTCCTGGCCATCTAGCTTATGTGCAATGGCATTCATCCTAGAGGACATCCGGTCCACCTTGTCCACCACTGTTGCAAATCCTTGCCGCATCTCTTGTAGTATATTGGCCATGTCCGAGGCCTGTGAATTGGCTCCCCCTCCAGAGCACTCAGCCAAGTCCTGCTCCTTGTCGTCAGCAGTAGATTTGCTTCCCTTCTTTGCAGCTTCAAAATTTAGTTTCGGTTGACGAGTGTCAGTCTTCCCCATATTTCAGCAAGAGTGCGACGCCTTCTGCGTATGTATCAGGAGTAATCAAGGCAACCACCAGTCTAGGGTGAAGTGTGAGGGCCAGCCCGAGTCGCCACATGGCCCTTTCGTCGTCAACAGCTGATCCTGCCCCGCACTCTTGTCGCGTCAGCTTGCTCTGTCCAGCGCTTCTCAGCAGCTCTCACCTCACTGGGTCAGCTACTTGCCCAAGACTGTGTCCCGCTGAAGCATCACCTCATAATCGCCAGCTGCCTTCTCCACCAATGTATGGCGATTCACGGAGCTACTTGAGCCCCTTCCAAAGCCCTGTAGGGCACAACGGCAGCAGGTTGCTAAGTCCGTAAAACCACAGCAGCCTGTGATATCCAGCACCCACAATATGGGGGGGGGAAGTACTCGTGGCGGCCCGGCAGTCACAGTTCCTGTCAAACCACCACCCAATGCTCTGCCGCTCCAAGGGGGTTGATCGCACCTGTCGCAGGTCGCTTCAGGCGCTCCGCACCGGCCAGTAAGGGTCTCACTCCTCTTGCACTCTCGTCTCAGCCGGCTATCCACGCACTGCCACTGCCCATCTCCCCTCTCACCACGGGCATCACACAGACTGTTCCATACCGTAACCGAGGCGTGATGGGGAAGAACACTGCTCAGTATCTTCGCGAAGCCTGTCCCCACACCTCGGAACGGCTCTCCTGCCAAAGGCGCTTTCCCCGCAGCCGCCATTGTATGTCCGGCCTCCTCAGTATATTTATTATCCTGCCCTGGTGTTCACTAGATCTTCACAGCGGGGGGGGGGAACACGCGCCAATCCTCCACCGCTGCGCTATGTGGGCTCCCCACAAATTCACCTACACAGTCCTCCCCGCCTCCGTCAGTATGTCCGCATCCATCAATCAAATCGCAACACCATTATGGCTCTCGGCAAAGTCTCTTGCGCAGTGGCCTCATGGAAAACTGCGCCGCCACCCCCAGCAGTACTATCTCCACAAATGCCTCCTTGGCGTCCTGTTGCACCGGCAGTCCGCCTCTGCGCCGTGGCTCGGTTGTTAGCGATAACGCTGACTCACTGTGTCGTTGCCGGACGCGCGGCCTGGTTGCCTCGTGGTAATCCCCGGCCTTTCCCAGTCACTGCAGCCGAGTCAAAGCTCCATGCAGGTCAGGCGGGCGGCGCGGCTCAGATTTCAGGCGCCCCCCGCTCCGGTTGTCCGCCGCCGATCCTTCCGCACTTCACTCCACATGTAGCCGCGGGGTAGCGCCACCGATCTCTCGACAATTTACCCCAATTAGCGCCCAATTGTTCAGGATAAGTGAAGGATATCAGTTCCAGGAAGCAGGAGCCTCACATCAGTGCGGCCATGCTGCTTGCGCGCTCTCTAGCGCCCCCCTCAATGGGGTAAAGTGTGGATTTTTTTGTTTTGCTAAGAAAATGTAAGTGATGTCCAAGATGGTTGTTGTGGCCTCAGGGTGCATTAATGGTGTATTTTCTACTGAGGCCATTGTCAATGTTGCTTAACATCTGAAGGATGAAAGGCTTAGATGGCCATGCTGGGATTCCAGGGCGATCTGCTGATTCCAGCTATCAGCAGTGAGGGCTTAACTTATTTCCCTTTTTTAAAAATCATTGTTATCTGCAGCCTCTGTTTTGACTTAAAGAGCACGCTTTAGTGCCCTGACTTCAGAATCCGTTAGAGTCTTTGAACTACCAGCCACCAAGAACCCTTTTTGCATGCGTGTAGTTGACTTAGAAACCTGTGAAGGTGGGCATAAAATAGTAACTACGAAACACTATTGTCAGGAAAGCACGGCCAACAGGGTGGCTACTTATCTGGCGCTTTCTGTACTGGATGGATGTAGTTGCTGCTTGTTCCAGCAGTCTCCCTCATCTCACCTGGTGGTACCACACGTCCTCCTCATGTTTGAAAGCCCTTGTGTAGCAAACACACCATGGACCATCTGTTTCTATTGGACACACACCATTGAGTGGTGATGCGCTAGCAACTTTTTGGTTGGTACAAACTATCACTTTGTCTGCTTTATCTTCCTTGCAGTTTTCACAGTCATTAGGCTGGTGGACAGACGGAAAACTGTCACTTTTGAAAAGTTCATTATTATGGAAATGTTCATGTGAATGTTTGTTTAATTTCCAGCTGTTGTTTGGGATTGGTCTGTGTGGAATCCTTGTACACGCATTAGTCTGGTCCTCCTATGACTACTGCCTCCATAGTGTATGATCTTCAGCCTGTTTTTGGTTTCCGCGCCATTGTTCAATTAGGTAGACTAGTATTCTTGGAACATCCCATATTCACGAGAACATCAGAATACATCAGCTCTGTATGCAGCCATTGGACCTCGATAGATCGAGTCGATGAGACGAGGTCCATGTGCCATCACAGGCTCAGCCTAGACTTGTCCAATTGAGATCCATGGTTCAGTGCGTAAACTGGGCTTTTGGCTTCTTCTCACAGATTGACCCCACCATTTGATCCAAATCACAGTAGGGCTGTGGTTCTCATGCCCTGGATGATCGTCCTCCTCCAAGCCTCACAGACGCCTTTAATCCCACCTGTCTGCTCGCCATTGCACTACTGCAGCGTGAAGGAGAGGGCTGTCTAGATATGTGCATTTTACCTGTCTCCAGAAAAAGATGTATTTAGCAATTTTACCACTCTCTCCTTTTCTCGTGAAGGCAGAATGTTCCAGTAGAGTTGCAGTCACTTCAGCAGGGTCTCCTATCTGGCAGTCGAGTGCTCGTAAAATTCCTGTGGCACATGATTGGAAAGTCCCTATCTCTATCTTCACGTCACTGGCTCAGATCTGGCAGGAGTCATCACTTTGCACGGGCCAATTTTCTTCTTCTTACTTTCATTTTTATGTTGAGCCTGCAGCAGCGCACATGCGCTGCACTGGCGAGACTTTTAGTAAGGGGCTTTGAAAAGCTCACCACAGGCTCGTGCGTGTGTGGCCTATTGCTTGCCGTTACCCACACATGCGCCATATGTTTTGAATTATGGTGCCCAGACACAGATGCGATAATTCAAAACATATGGTCTGGTGCTCGCTCTTGCGCGCGCGCCACTCACTCCATCGTCATGGCTGATTAAGCGCATGGCTTGCGGGCACTCTTATAGGGCGTGCACATGGGCCAAGCGCCACTGCTCCCGCTAGTTTATAAGAATAAAAAGAGTGACCCGTACAGTTTCTGTGTGGTTGGACCGAAGTCTGTGCTCTTTACATGCGGTTTTCTTTTAGCATCTCCTAACCTTCATGCTTCCGTCCTCCTCAATCATTTTCTATCCACTCGCCATGTTGGGAAAGATGGCTCCATTTCATTTTTACCTCCGCCACTGCGACCTTCACATATGTTTTGGAATTGTTAATGAAGCAGCCTAAATATGCAAAGGGAACCCATGGTAATTAATTAATGTCTCAATAAAATAGTTTCCCTCGAATACAGCAGTCTTTCAGCACAAAAAATCCATGTTCTATACTCGAACAATGGTGAAAGCTGCAGCGCTGGAAGACTTAATGGCCTGCTTTTCTTGTACGATTTAAGTGCAGAACTTTTCATTTACATTTTGAGGATGGTATGGTGAGTGACTAGAATGCCTTGCCAAAACACCTGCATAGACACTGCTCATAAATGGATAAACATATTCTAGAAACAGTCTCCTCAAGTGTCCCTTCTGTCGCTCTTCTCCATTGAGGAGCAGAACATGTGGAGCATTTGGACCAGTCAACGCCTGTGCTGTGTTTACTTCCTTATTGCCTTTTTTTAGAAAACTTCTGAATGTGGGTTGAATGGGAGTATTTTTCTGTTTTTTCACTTATTTGTCCTACAGACACCACCCCAGACATTAGCTCAGAAATCTGAATAGCAAGTGTAGCATTTGGGATTTTCCTTTTTAAATATTCAGTTTTTTTTAATCATATATTAAAGATGCATGCAAGGGCAAAAAAAAAGAAATAGCTCACCTAGCACATGCCAAACATAACATTAGTTACAAGTCCACTATTCACAGATTGAAAGGGTACGATGGGGAGTGGTACATCCATCATAAGAACAAGCCTTCCTCGTCCATTTCTAATGTGAGATTCATCACCTTCATACTCTTCAGGCGCCAGACTGGATAATCTCTCTCTCTCTCTTTCTCTCTCTCTCTAAATCTCTCTAAATCTCTCTCTCTTTAAATCTATTTTTTCTCTCTCTCTAAATCTCTGTCTCTCTCTCTCTCTCTCTCTAAATCTCTCTCTAAATCAATCTCTAAATCTCTCTCTCTCTCTGAGAGTTTGCCGTTTGCGGCCGAGGGCCATGCCCCCTACATCTCGGCCACAAAAGACCAGGCATTATAGCATGGAAGCTCTCCTCAGCATAAGGCCGTTAGGAACAAACTGTGGCCTGCATTTACATCATACTACAGAGCTCCCAGAGATCTGTCCAAAATGTAAACTATCGCTCAAACCTAAGCAGGTCCTAGATGCGAAACAGGATTACTGTATGCTCTTATTAAACTGCAGATCCCTGCCCAAACATAGGGTGGAAATTGCCCTTTTGTTAGAGGAACGCATGCCAGATGCAGTGTTTCTCACTGAAACATGGCTCACGTCGGACTCCGACCCTGCATTAGTGACCACCCTCCCTCCAGGCTTCCAAATTATCCAACAGGACCGCCCTGATGGGAGAGGAGGAGGCCTAGCCATCATCTATAAAGAACAATACCACTGTCGAGTAATCTCTGAAGCAATTCCAGACTGTGAGAGCTTAGCATTTATCCTAGAACTCTCCCCTAGCAACTGCTTTTCAGGAACATTAATATATCGACCCCCGGGCCCCCCCAAACAGTTTCACAATCTCCTCCCATTGATTGTGGCTGACCGTGTTAGCACTGCCTCTAATTACACTCTGCCAGGGGATCTCAATTTTCATTTTGATACTGCCCTGGACCATACAGCTACAGCACTTACAGACGACCTAGCTGCACTACAATGAGTGAAGGCACCGACTCACGCTAAGGGCCACTTACTGGACCCTGTGTTCAGTAACTGTGCAGACCTTGTGGTTGGGCTACCAATATCCCTCCCATGGACTGATCATCTACTAGTGCCTTTCACCTGGACCACATTTAAGCCACCCCCCGTGAGACCAACGGTAAGACATGCCAGATCCTGGGCGTGGCTACCAGTCGATGACTGGACTAGCAGACTCGCGATTGACAAACCCTCTTACAATGAGGACCCATGCCTGGCCAACCTGGATCACGTTGACTGGATCACAAAAGCGCTTGAAACCATTCTTCCCCTGAGTAAAATAACGATGAAACACTCCCACAAAACGGCCCCCTGGTATTCAGAGGCTCTCAGGGAAAAGAAATGCGAATGCAGAAAAATAGAAAGACGATGGCGTCTAGACTACTCTAAGGAGGAAAAAACCTGTTACCGAGAGGCAATCAAACTCTACAAAGGCGAGGTCAAATCTGCCCAATCTGTATATTTCTCGGACAAAATCATACTAGCAAAATCCAAACCTAAGGAAATTTTTCAAATTCTGAAAAAACTCACAAAACCTCCATCTTCTAACCTGCACGAGGAAAAAACAACAGACCACTGTAATGACTTGGCAGAATTTTTCCACCAAACAGTCAATAAAATCTACTCATCCTTCCCCTCTACAGGTACTGTCCCCATAGCCCAGGATCAAACAAATCTGGGAACCACTTTATCAGAACCCCGTCCTACACTGGACCACTTCCCCCCCTAGACCTTGAATCCTTGGACTCCATTGACCGCAAGGTAAAATCTGGGTCCCCATGCGACCCAGCACCTCCACAAGACATGATGCTGGCACCCCAGGTCACTTTACCAACCATTGTGGACCTCCTGAACGCCTCCATTACCTCTGGTACTGTCCCTCCCGCTTGGAAGCGGGCCATGGTCCGAGCTCTGCTGAAAAAACCCAATCTAGATCCCTCTGACTTTAGCAACTACCGGCCGATTTCTCTGCTCCCCTGGGTGAGCAAAATACTTGAGAGGTACATCAATCTCCAGCTGGTGAATTTCCTTGAAAATAACCAGCTGTTAGATGCCACCCAGGCGGGTTTTAGACCCAAACACGAACAGAGACCGCCCTTCTAACAGTCAATGAGGAAACCAAAAAAATCCTAGATCAGGGGGGGTCAGTGGCAGTGATCCTCCTTGACCTAAGCGCGGCATTCGATACTGTCAGCCATGACACCCTGCTGAGCCGCCTCTCGAGTGTCGGAATAGTAGATAGTGATTGGCTATGGCTCAAATCCTTCTTGAGCGACAGATCATACCAATTCTTTGATGGAGAGACAGTGTCCATGAGTAGGCCGTTGAGGTGCGGAGTCCCACAAGGCTCCTCTTTAAGCCCTGCGCTTTTCAACATCTATATGAGACCACTGGCTGAGGTCGTTCGTCTTTGGGGTTAAGATCATTTCTTATGCGGACGACACCCAGCTGGTGGTCTCCTTGGCGCAGGAGGCCGACCTGCCGTCGTCAGGTGGGCTAATGAAGTGCTTAGAGGAGGTAAAGGGCTGGATGACCGCCTCATCTCTCAAGCTCAGTGGGGACAAAACAGAGCTGATGCTCCTGGGCCCTGCAAACCCCACCTTTTTCAATTCCTTGTGGCCTTCTTGTCTAGGTACCCCCCCAGTACCCAAGGATAATATCAAGAGCCTTGGGGTGTGGCTGGACAAGACCCTCTCATTTAACATCCAGGCTACAAAACTCTCGGCTACCTGCTTCGGAATTCTTAGGATGCTAAAGAAAGTCCCCCCTCTTCTACCTATGGAGGCAAAGCAGGTGACCATCCAAGGTCTTATACAGTCCCGCCTCGACTTCAATAATGTTCTTCACCTTGGCGCCCCGGAGTACACCTTGCGCAGACTACAGATAGTGCAGAACTGTGCAGCCCGCACACTGTTACAGCTGCCACGCAGACAATCAGCCAAACCTGGTCTGATCAGCCTGCACTGGCTGCCAGTGCGACAGAGAATCATCTTTAAGGCCATGTGTATTGCCCATCAGGCCTTTTGGGACACAGGACCTAGGATTACCCGGGACCTAGTAAAACAGTACCACCCCAGCAGAAACCTTCGATTTAGCCAGGCCTTTATGGCGATAGTTCCGAGAATAAAAAAGGCAAGGGCGGGTGGCAGGACATTCACCCATAATGCCTCCAAGATCTGGAACTCACTCCCTCTTCATCTTAGATCCAACCCTAATCTCCCCTCATTCCGGAAACAGCTTAAGACTTTTTTGTTTAACTACCCTCAGTAATATCAACAAGTTACCTCTTCAAGCAATTTCTATTCTGGTCTCTAGCGCTTGGACGCCTCTGGGCAGCAACCGCGCTCTATAAATCTACTTTTCATTTCATTCATTTCATTTCTGAACCTCTGTAAAACTCTCTCTCTAAATCTCTCTCTCTCTCTAAATCTCTCTCGCTCTAAATCTCTCTATATCTCTCTCTCTCTCTCTCTAAATCTCTCTCTCTAAATCTCTCTCTCTAAATCTCTCGTTCTCTATAAATCTATTTCCCTAAATCTCTCTCTAAATCTCTCTCTCTATATCTCTCTCTCTCTATATATATCTTTCCCTCTAAAACTCTCACTCTCAAAATCTCTCTCTAAATCTCTCTCTCTCTCCCCCCCCCCCTCAGCTTCCCCCTCTTCTCAATTTTTCCTCCCCCTGTCGGCATTTTCTTGCTTTCAAACTCATCCAGAATCTTTCATTATTTTCCAACTAGCTCTTTGAAACCCACAAGTCCTCTCCCAATCTCTCTCTCTCTCTCTCTCTAAATCTCTCAATCTTTCTCAATCTCTCTCTCTCTAAATCTCTCTCTCTAAATCTCTTGCTCTCTCTCTCTAAATCACTCTCTAAATCTCTCTCTCTAAATCTCTCTAAATCTCTTGCTCTCTCTCTCTAAATATCTCACTCTCTAAATTTCTCACTCTCTAAATCTCTCTCCAGTTTCCTGGACTCTGCTGACCAGGACAAAAGATATATATATTTGCAGTTTATGTCCCAAACGTACAGGTAGCATACAAGACTGGACCATCCCCGTACAAGTTATCACCAGATCCACTGGGGGGTGGAGTTTTTATATTGCATATGGTTTGGAATAATGGCTACACCTCAAATGTCAGCCTATTACAACGTGGAGGTCTACTGTATGTCCATGGACTGAATGTCTATGTGGTGTGTGAGCCAGAGTCTCAGTTGCCACTTCTTACACTAATCATTGTCATGTACATCCTTCCTACTGTCTTCTGTGCTCCTCATCCTTAAACTGTTATAATTCTGACAGCTCTCTTCTACCTCTGACAGATCATCCCAGTCTCTGACAGATCATCCCAGATCTATCCTCCATTCCAAGCACTTTCAGATCACGCTAAGCTCTAGTACTTTCCTCTCTTGCTACAGCTGCGCAGAGGTGAGCACTGCTATGGTAAGGAGATGAAAGAATGTGAGCACTGGCTGGCCAGAATTCATCCTTGGAACTGAATAGAAAAACAGTGAAACCACTGAGACATTTCCACATCGCATTGTTGTGTGCAGAATCGAGCCTGTGCTTTTAATGATCACATTTTCGTTTTTGACACTCCAAAACCTTTGGCAGGTTCTTTCCAGTGAGAAAATAGCACTTCGATTGAAATTCTGAAGCGTGTACACCTTCAGCTATCTCACTGTAGGAGGGACATTCCCAGTCCCAATTTTGAGAAGTTGAAATGACTATTTATAAAACATATCTTTTTTTATGGTTGGCCCTATGTTAGTACTTTTCATTAAAAACACACATCATTGGAGTCTTCAAAACCCCTTCTTCTTCCGAGCCTATGTCACACAAAAAAAAAACCTTTTTAAACTCTGGCTGTTAGGATTTATAATGTTTAGAGCTGGGTTTCCAGCTATAAAATGGGTTTTTTTTTGTTGCAAAAATGATAAATTAAAATACACTTTCTGAAGGTTAGAAGGATATATTCAAACTCTCCTAGACTTCTACTGACGGTATGGGAACCTGCAGCATCACACACACTTTAAGACTTCTATTGATAATATGAGGACCAGGAAGACACACCCCTGAAATCTGATTGGTTGCTTTCTGTCCTTAGCAACTGCACTGTCTGTGTGTGTAGAGAGAGGATATTTTTGTGTGTATAGGAGGGTATTCATCACACACACTGTCTGAAAAATAGGAATTATGAAGCCCTCTTCAAAATTTCACTCAGACAGCTGAGAGAGCTCCCCTCAGTATGTAAGCACTGTAAACGTTATGAGGACCGGCTTTCCGGTCCTCATAGCGCACTGGTCCTCATAGCGTTGGTGTGCAAACATGTTCTGGTCCTCATAAATATAGATATACACACACACACACACACACACACACACACACACACACACACACACACACACACACACACACACACACACACACACACACACACACACACACACACACACACACACACACACACACACACACACACACACACACACACACACACACACACACACACACACACACACACACACACACACACACACACACACACACACACACACACACACACACACACACACACACACACACACACACACACACACACACACACACACACACACACACACACACACACACACACACACACACACACACACACACACACACACACACACACACACACACACACACACACACACACACACACACACACACACACACACACACACACACACACACACACACACACACACACACACACACACACACACACACACACACACACACACACACACACACACACACACACACACACACACACACACACACACACACACACACACACACACACACACACACACACACACACACACACACACACACACACACACACACACACACACACACACACACACACACACACACACACACACACACACACACACACACACACACACACACACACACACACACACACACACACACACACACACACACACACACACACACACACACACACACACACACACACACACACACACACACACACACACACACACACACACACACACACACACACACACACACACACACACACACACACACACACACACACACACACACACACACACACACACACACACACACACACACACACACACACACACACACACACACACACACACACACACACACACACACACACACACACACACACACACACACACACACACACACACACACACACACACACACACACACACACACACACACACACACACACACACACACACACACACACACACACACACACACACACACACACACACACACACACACACACACACACACACACACACACACACACACACACACACACACACACACACACACACACACACACACACACACACACACACACACACACACACACACACACACACACCTCCGGGTGTGAGGGGTTGTAAAGGTTTGAGG